>NC_034414.1:5645182-5862682 GCF_002078875.1 Numida meleagris | reverse complement strand
TAAGGAGGGTTCTGGTGGGGAATTAAATCTGCTAAAGACGTTGAGAACGGCTTGCTTAAAATATGCTGAATTGCAAGATTAATAATGACGTATTTCTAAGACAGAACACTAATTGCAAATTACAAGTCAAGAAGTGTTAAAAATAATCACATTTAGTTGGCATTTGATTAAATAGCACTTAGTATGAAAAATGTATGAACAAATCCAAATTACATAAATCAGATGGGATTTCATCCTTAAACCAATGGGAGATGTGCCATTTACTTCATAGGGCCAGAACTGCACCCTGAAAATGCAGGCCACAGCACTACCAGTACGCACAGGAATCACTCAGTTCACTTTGCCAGTACGAATGGCAGGTGCACGACGAAACTGTTAACGTTAGATAAGTTTCTCTTAAAATTGTAATGTTCTAAAAATTCGGAAAATAAAAACAATGTGCAAGAAGCTAAAACCTGCTTACATAAAAAGGAGAAATACAACACTTTCTTCTTTTGAACCTCCCCACTCCTAGTGCTTTAATGTGATGAAATATTCAAGTATCTGAAACAAATGCAATAGAAAACATATCTGGTAAAAATCAGGTCTAGTTTGGACACACTATCCTAAATGGAGTTATTTTTCACACAAACTGAACTTTCAGAAACAACCATGACAGTGCATATTCTCCTCCCAGAAGTTTTTTATTTTTTTTCATTTTTTTAAACTGGGTTTAATCTGTGCTCTTGTATAGCTGATTGCCTACCATTCTTTTCTCCTTTTTTTTTTTTTTAATACCATGTATGCGCATTTCTTTCCCCACCTTTTACTCTCATCTAACTATTTGACATGGGAAGTATCGAAAAGTGATGATTTATGAATGGACTGTGACTCTGGAGCGCGGGGCGTGTGTTTGTTTTGAGTATACAAAGCTGGGCTTTGACCCACAGCATTTTGTTTCTCCTCAGTTAAATAAGGAACCAGGATGGTGCAGAGAGGAGTATGACTCACAACTAAGAGCAGATAATTCTCCCGAGGATAATGAATACCTCTGTCATAAAGTGCTCACTCAGCAAGCCTAACCTCCACTATTCACTGGTTTAAGCGTAATCCAAAGATTCATTTTCCATTTTATTGTATGTTTGCTGCTTCTCGTCTTATAATCTGAAACCTGTGTCTCTATCTGACTTATGATTTGCCTAAGAAAGTGACAGCTTGCACAGTGACCGCTGCCAGCTAAGCTCCGAGAGGCACTCGCTATGCAGCTCTGAGAGCCAAGTCATTATCCTGTGCCACTCCTGATCTCACTGCCCTTGGTGGCAGTGGTGGCAGGACTATGCCCAAACACTACCCTCCTATTGGTGGCTTGTCACAACTAGCAAGCTAGTCAAATGTCTCGCATTTAGCTTTGCTTTTTACCTTATTGCTAGAAATACAAGACGTGAAAATAGTATTTATTACACTTCTTCAAGTTAGGCACTGAAATTTGATCCTTGGTCAGAGAAGAAAAGAGGGTGGGAGAAGAAATGCCTTTTCCGCAGCGTAAGTTGCACTTTCTTAGCTGAGCTTTCAGTTTTGTAGGACTTTGTTACCACAGACAAGGGCACAAGAAGGTGGCAATGAAGACTGACTGCTCCTGGGACTGTTCCTTAGCGAGGTGGGAAAGGCAGCAGTCAAGGCCTTCAGCGGGGTTACTGCTGGCTGAGCATCAATACTGTGCATTGGCTCATTGGCAGGTGTTAATGCGCACAGAGGGACCGCTAACAGCCTATGACCTGGAGGAACATTCTCATCAGAAAGAAGTGAAGCAAGACTGATTCAAAGCAGGGCAGAATCTCTCCTTTACCAGAGAGCTACAAGAGCTGTGAAGCTGAAGGGTGCAGCCCTGTCCTGCCCAGCACACCTCTGAACCACTCCCATTCAAGGGAGCGACCGCTCTGAAATATCTGAAGGTGAGGAGCACGCTCTGCTCATCAGCTCTCGCTCCACCTCTTCACCTCCATTTGTGTTTTCTGCAGGAAGGGAAGAGCTGGCACCAGACCGGAATAGCCCAGAAGCGATGAGCATCTATTGGCTAGCAATATATAAAGAACTGCCTACCTGGGTTAAAGAATTTCAGAACAGCCTACCGAAGATATTCTCAAATTTGGGGGAAAGCATGATAAACACACAACTGTCAATGCTGCCAGCTGGAAAAAAAGCAAAAAAAGAAGTACAAACCTATTGGACAAAAGAATCAAACAGGAAAAAGTGGGTCATTAAAAACACTGAGAACCTGCCCTTTTTTGTTCCTAAGAAGCACAACTGCTTGCAGCACACACAATAATAAACACATCTGAATGCAGTGAAATAGTAGATGTTTTTAAAATGGTGAGAATGACAGTTCTGGGTTAGTTCACTTGACAGAGAAATTTTATACCATGATAGGCTAAATTTGGACATGACTGTGTGCAAGAACCGGCGATTTAGGGAAAACGTATGGAGAGGATTCAGTGTAGCTGCTACACAAGTCTCTTGGAAGAGAAAGGATGTTGAGATTATCAAAAACTGAACAAATTGGACTTAGTATTTGGATGCTTTCGGCTTACATTAAGGCATCAAGTGAAAGGCCAAGTCAGACAGATGAGCCTTCATACTGTGTCATGGGAGTTTTTAAGCTCTAAATGCAGAAATATGCCTTACTGAAAGAAAACATAAATGTGGAAAAATACAGGCAGGATATTAACTAATTCAGCTAGAATTGTCAGTATTGTGGGGAAAACTGCATGAGTCTTTTTTTAGAGCTTATTGCGAGGGAAGTGAGGTACTGCTCCTCTGAGCTTTCTGTAACATGAGTGCAAGTGATTGTTACCAGGAAAATACTTTTTCTTTTGTCACACCCTGTGATCCATAGGCAGCAAAAGACAGGGAAACCCAAAGAAATACCCTGGTGTTACTTATCGGCAGGTTAATCCTGTGTTCATTGGTGGCATAATGTGCCTTCTAGGAGGAAGCAGGCCTGCCAGTTTCATTAGCAGTGAGAACTAGATTTTACTATGGCAACAGAAATCTAGAAAAGTCCTGAACCCGCCTCCAGAACTATCTCAGGATTTCGACTGCAAAAAGAAACACAGGTGTATGGGAACTGCTGAGTCATGGCCTAAACCACTGATTGAGCACCTGGAGGAAAGACCCAGACAGCCCTGGGAGCACAGGTGAAGGCAGTTCACCTGTGCAACCAGAAGGGGTGGAGCCAGGCTCCACCCCTCTTAGGCCTCATTTAAGGGCTGACTGCGCCTAAGGAAGGGTCTTTTCCTGGAGATCTCTTCTTGGTGGGAGCCTTTCCCTGTGAGCCCAAAATCTTCTGATCTGGGTGAGTGCTGTGTTTTCCTTCCACCTTTTTGTAATGCTATTTCCATTGCGTTAGTCCTTCTGATTGCTACAACAGGAAAGGATTTTCTCCATGTGTAAGTGATAACTGACATGTTTTTTCTTGATTTCTGGTGTTCAGTATTTAACACTTAATTTTAACATTTTCTTCAGAAGTGTAAAATAAATGAATCTTTTGTATGTGGCATCCATGAGAGACACCTGGCTACCAGTTTAGATCTGTTTTACATTTCTAATGATCTGTTCCTCCTTATTCTTTGTGATGGTTTCTTTAGTGCTAAGTGGATACCTTCCGCTAGAACATTGATTTCTTTCCATTTTTTTCACTCTAACAATAAATTCCTAGAGAAATCATCCTTCATTCTACTATATTCCCATTCACTAACCTCCTACTGGTCCTCCAGCACCCTCCTAATAAAAGTAATGTTGTTTTGTCCCACTTGATGCTACACCCTCCTTAAAAATATCCTTCAAGGCATGGAAGGAAAACAGCTGACTATTTTTTTTTCTTGGACTTTCCCGTTCCTCAGCTGTTACCCAGGGGCTCTGACAGGGAGGAGAGGATGAGCTGGCTGCCATGTCCTTGTCTACCAGTCCCTGATCACTGCTGCTCTGGGCTTTAGACAGCTCTAGCCAAGTGAGCATTTTCTAGCACTGGTTTAAGATGGGTGCCTCTTACACCCAGCACAGTCCTGCTTATCCAGAATACCCCCAGCATCAATCCAAGGGGCCTTCCTCCTCACATGGGCCACTTCCTGAAGTCACTACACTGCTTACCAGAGAATAACATGGCAACAGAGGCATAAAATTTCCACTAGAGATCTGCACTTGGAAAGTGTACTTGCAAAAGGTACAATACATCATACACAAAGCCTGTGAGGTGAAGACATCTCCATTCATGTAAAAAAATATGAACAAAAAGCAAAACCACAGCTATAACTTAGCACTGAAAAACTGCATAGCACAGTGACAATATATTTCAACATTAAATATGACTGTTACAGCATGTGTCTTTAAACAGATATCAGGGCAGCTCTTCAGCAAATACAAACAAAAAAGGAAAAGACAGTTACAGTCAATGCTGATTTTTTTAAAAATTTTACCTAGGGGAGTTCCCACTGCCCAGGAACAGAGAAAGCACAGATTTAAGTATCAAGATCTGCTATTAAAATCCTTACTTCTGGAGAGGTTGTGTACTTCCAACTTTATTTCCTATGACTGTAATTATACACATGCAGGATGGAAAATTGGTAGGCACTAATATTTTTTCAGAAGGAAAATGTTATCTGAAGTAATGCAGTATAGTTTTAAACAATCACATTTTAAAAAAACAAATGCATGGAAAATGAATGCAAAACTTTTGGATGCCATTGTGTTATAAAAGCTGTATTTTAATCATGGTATTTCTAAGAAACACATTGTTACATACTTCTAATTAGTTTCTACTTAACTTTGAGTGTTGAAGTCTTAACTGCATCGTGCATTATGTGTAGGGGAAAAAGACAGTTCACTGTGTTACATAATAAGGCAGCGGCGACATAGACTGTTATTTAAGACTTCAACATTTTTATTTTTTCTCATTAAAAAATTCCACCCCTCTTGTCAAGGTATCATTATCAACAGAACAAGAGTCAAGGTTAAAACCACTTACTCTGAAGTGTTCCTATTTAAGGTGAGGTCTTGCACAACACCTAATGACATGCACTGCCTGACAGAACTTGTGCTGGATACGAAATGCCGAAGCAGACTACTTTCCAGGTTGTCAACTTCCAGCAGCAGATATTTATTGACTAATTAAATGCTCCTGTCACATTCTTGTCTAATTGAAACTTAATGTGAACTAACTGTGGCACAATTCTAGTGCACACTGTATTTTGGATGATGCGTTCATTTCCTACTTTATTAGCAAATCTACGACTCGAAGGGTCTATGTAATGTAATGTGCATACACAGTTCAACTCAGTCAAACTGTCTGAGAATTACAGCACATACTTGTATTCTCTTTGCACTTCTGAAAGCTGCTCAGGTAATACCAAGACTTAAATTTTCTATGTTGAAGGTACTTATGTAAATTATGAAGCTATTTGTTATTACAAGCTAGATGTAGCTTGTACTCTGGGAAAATGCAGCTTGTGCCCAAAGGTATACTAGCAAAACACCATTGCTGGAGGGATTAAATTTTATTCAAGAATATATCAACTCAACTATTATAAAAACAAACCAGAAGAACATTTCCACCAGTACCACGTAGGAACTGAGAGCCTGATTTTGTCACCTAGCTTAGTCTTACTGAACCTAACAGCTTGTTTATTTTATTTGAGTTCGTTAGAAGATCCTACTTCTGAGAGAACCATTCCTGCACTGTACTGTTACACTGCTGCATCTTCAGAAACATTAGGCAGTTGCCAAAAATCTGCCAGGTATTATAGAGAATACGGGGTTAAAAAAAGTTAACCTTGACTAAACATCAGATCAGCATCAGGAATTTGGTTCATGACCTATCTTCATGGTTTGCACTTCATCCCTGAACTTCCTTATAATGTCAGCAGCTCCACAACTGTTGCTGAACAGTTGAACCTGAGTAATAAATACCAATTTACTATTTTTGGTGAAGTAAGTTATTCTAGTCAGCATAAGAACTCCAGTATTACATAGTAGTTTTTAACTCGGAATACAAAAATTATGAGATGGAGTAATCACTGGAAACAGACTATCCTTAGTAGAAATTAAACAAATTGGAAGCAAAAAAGGAAATATTTTGCTCTAGTTAGGTCATCTAAGGAAAAATACTTTCACTTAGTACATAAGTGAAATTCTTAATTAAACTAAACAGAACTTTTCACTTAATATGTGGGTAAAATTATTAATGAAAGTAATCAGAAGTAATTGTGTAGGACTTTTTCTCCATTTTGTTATAACAAATATCTGAAGCTTTGAAAAAGTGAGTAGTGAGTCATGAAGAGCCTAAAACAATCTTATCACATACACAGTGCGACATTGCTAAGTAGGGCATGCACTGCAAAATGCTGGGGCTTCTAGCCTGAGAGTTTTCACATGTTTAACTTGGGTCATTATCTTTCGTTTTTTTTCTCCAACATGTTAAGAATAGCAGAACTGATGGAGAACACATTATGAAACAGACTGCTTCCAAAAAACCTCACGGAGTTGCCCAGCAAGTCAACCCCCATGTTCCCCTCAGTAACATATTACAGATTTCATGCTTTTTAAGTAGTTCATACTACTACTTTCTGTCCCCAAATAACACTTGTATACAAGGCACAAGAAATCAAAGGGAACGAAGTACAGTAAATATGTATGTGACTCTTACTAGAAATCAGTGACTGCTATACCTCTTGCTCCTTTACATTTCTACATTTGTAGTACGTATTAATCACTTAAAAGTAGACACTAACATTAAATAGATTAAAAAACTTTAATGAAAATGATCCCCTGCAAAACTCGCACAAAAGGAAACAGAAGACTCATTAGAGTAGGATGAAGCAGGTTCTGCAGTTGCACTGCTGACTTTAGCGTTTGCTAAAGAAGATTAAATTTGATTTCTCTGCAGTTTCTTGATAAGTTCACAATCCTTAACTGCCATATAGCTCAACGGAGCTCTTGTCTGTTTCTTGCATCATGTTTATTGAGTGAAGCATTCACAAAATGGTCATTCGATAACATTCTTTATTTTAGTGTATATACTTGGGTATATGAGTGGTCTAGATGTGGCACCTCAGGGGGCAACAAGAAAAAAGAACTAAGCCAACTTATTTATAAAGGAAACTCATTTTTTTTCCCCTGATAAACCAAATTAAAGTAATTTACTAAGGAACTCCTGATTTTATCAATGACTTTTTCTCTTAGATGGAAAAACCCTGGCCAACTGTTGTGGATAATAATGGAGAAAAAATGAAAATCTTAAGTAATAAGAATTTGATTCCTAAGTGGGTAATAGGTTTTCTTTCACGCATTTCAAATAAAAGAATCTTTGCATGAAGTTCTAGGGAAACTGCAATACTAAAATGTTAGTTTCTTATGGCCCTCAGCATTATACAATGGAAAATCAAAGACAGAAAGTCACAAAGAAGATTGTTCAACCTGAATGCTATTACTACCTGACTGCTATCAGACAGTCCTACTACTGCCCATTCTAAAGCTTGTTACGTACCTAATAAATGAAATAAGTTGTTTGTTCTAAGATGTTCAGTAAATGTCTTTACTCTGTATAGGATGGAATGAATTAATCGTTAAGGACTTTAACTTACTTGTGAGAGATAACAAAGAATTGTGCAAAATAAAGATGAAACTTTAATGAAATATATATGGAAACCATCGCCTACTTTTTGGCAGTTCTCACTTTCTTATTTTCTTTGCCATATTTTCCACTTCAGTAGTAATGATTTCACAAGAAAGACTTTGTCTTAAAATGTGTTTGCAAAACTTGACATTTTAGGAAGTAGATAAAGTCAAATTCGCATGAGTGTTTAAAGGACCTAAAATTGAAAGATTTAAAATAGGTAATCTTTTTTTTCCTCTGAAGGTTATAAAAAGAGTGTATATGTATAGAAAACATATTTAATACACACACATCTATGCACTCATTTTCTATTATGTAGGTGTAGTATACTTGCAATAGCAATTCACCTAAGCTAGCTAAGTTTAGCTAACATTAGCTAACCATGGTTCTTCTTCTCTAAGAAGAGAACAATTTTCAGAAGGTAACTATGAAACTCTTTTACCACAATGGAAATAAAATGTTTTGTCTTTTAATAATTTAGACATTTCTAATGATCCTGGGCCCTCAAAAGATGAAGCATTTTTATGGTCCTATGAACGTATGTTATATGTCAAGAAAACTGTATTTTTATACATAATATAGCCCCACAAAAAGACTATGCTGAAAATAGCCCTAAGATAGAACAAATCATGAAGAAGTTAGTGCATGTGTTAAGCCAGTAGAGCCAAAGCATAAAAATAATATTCTTCTGACATTGTGAATGAATGTCACTTTCATATTTTTGTTGGAAAATTTACATGGACACTTTGAAGGCAATTTGTGTCTCATGTATGTGGTCATCGTTTTTTTTATCCTTAAATATATTTATAGAACTTAGTAAAGATAGTTTTGACTACTAGTTTTGCATTTGTTCAAACAGAATACCAAATGCACTGTCTTGGTATACTACTATTTATTTTAATATTTCCCTACTAAGAACAAGATGCTTAGATACTATGTAGCTAAATCAAAGAAGAAAACAAATTTGATAAATATTTTGTATAACATGGTATTTGGCCTTTCTGAGTAGCATGCGACTCTCAGACCTCAATCCATGTGCTATGCAATTTGGAAAGCCTTCTATGAATGATATTCAAAGCTTGATCAGAACTTGTAATTGCCAAAACCCTACAATTGAGAAGCAGGTAACTATCTTAAAAATAATATAAAATTCATAAAATGTCAACTGAACTGCAAATGATGACAAATTCGATATTTTCTGTATCAGTTGTCATTGTAAATGTAAAAGGTTTTGCCACTAAAACATACTAGAGAATTGTATCATTTGATTTTATTTATAATATTAATTACAGCCTATTTCAACCAGAAATGTTGGCTTTTACACGAGGCATATATTTTATTTCTGCCGAAGAACATTAAGTATTCTATTTCAATTACAAATACACTGTATTTTATGACTAGCTAAATCATTAATCAAGATAAGTATGGGAAAGCTTAGGGACCTTAGTTTACTTGATGGCTGATTGCCCAGCAACCATTCCCTATAATTGTTTTCAGCAGCAGAGCAGTGTTCCTGGAGACCGCAGGCTTTCATTGCGTATGTCCTTTTCCTGCCGTGGTACAGTGGAAAACTAAAGAATCCAAACAAAACATTTATATCCAGATCTCAGATTACATCCATGCTCAGTGTCATTGAATGCAGCTTCATTGTAGTCACTTAGCAATGCAAGATGAGGCCTCTGGTGAAACCAAGACTGATTGAAAGTGGGAACTCATTGCTTAAATATGACCTTTGGACTAGAGAAATTAGATCTATTTGATGATCAAATGTTAAAAGTAAGTTAAAAAGTAAGTAATTAGTTAACATAACACATTTACTGAATTATTTTACATGATGGTTGGATTTGAAAGAGTAATATGTTTCAATTTAATATATAAAATATGTAACTAATAAAATGCAAATAGTCACAAAAATCTTCCAGCCTAATGAAACATAATAGTTTGTTCTTAAGATAACTCTTTATGTATGTAATCTACCTATCCACTTCAAAAAAGATCATCCCTGGACACTCTCTTTTCCTTCACTCTAGATCTTCATAGATCCCTTAAGTAAGTAATTTTCCTGTTGAGCTCTGTCATTATCACCCTGTTGGTTCTTCAATATATATATCTCCATTTCTCTACAATTTTTTAATTTCTCCAATCTGTCTATACAATGAATGATTTTACAATTGAGAAAATCCAGTTTTTCCAGTACTGAGATCTCTTGTATCACCCAGAAATTAGTAGCCTGGATTTCAGCAGAAGCCGGCCATCCAGGGACTGTTTTTCCCAGCCCATGTACATTCTGCAGTACAATGACCCACAAGTGACAAGCCATTTTCTTACCCCACAGCTGTAAATTTGCTTGGAGAGGAAAAAGGGAAGAAGAAACTACTCAAACCTTAGCTAGACGTAGGAACTGTAGGAAAAGACACAGAAGCAGCTGAAATAGGGAGATCTGGACATGCAGAAAAGCTCCTGCTTGGGCAGCATTTCTCTGACTTGTACAGTTTGCTCCAACCATCTCCCTTCCTAATCTCCTACCTCACTTAGCATCCATGCGCTCAGTTCTCTTACCCCACTGTCAGCATCCTTTTGGGCTCAATGCTTTTGTTTTCTTAATTTAGCTTATCATCTAAGTTCCTCTCCCCCAAATGAAAACAAAGGAATAATCCATTAATACGACATTTGGTGGTGTCAATCTCTTTATTTGTTTTACTTGTGTGTTATATGTTTATTCTCTGTCAGGTGTCTGTTTGGATAGAGTAAAGAATATCTGCTCACGGTATTTGTATACGTATGGGTCCCTATGGCTTGTTGGTCCCTAGTTGGTTATATCATTACATTATAAAGGCTTAGCTTTATAAACATCAAAAATAGTATAATAGCAACATACTTTTGTGAAGAGAAATATTGCATACAGTTTCCTATAAAAGTAGCACTGAATTATTACTGTAGAGACTGGATTTAGAATGCAGTATTTTCCATTTACGCTGCAGTCATTGTCCCATTGCTAAATCCACTTGAGTTTGTCTGTGTGGATACCAGCAAGTGAATAAAACTGTAAGAAGTGCTGGCAATATCTTGACATTAACTGGAAGCAGGTGATCAGTTTATCACATGGAAGAAAACTGAATGGAAAATGGCACATTGTTACTTGGTTACTTACTTTTTAGTAGTTAGTTATCAGACCATCAGTCCTACTCTTGGATCCTTCAGATGAGATACAAGATTTAGAACTAAACTGTCAAGGAGTATTAGAGAATCTATTTCTGAAGGGGTCAGCTATTAACCCCAATCTAGAAAAATCCTACCCTTGATAATTAATTAATCTTTGCTTGCATTAATGCTAACAGATATTTTACTCGGATAAAATAATTTTTTTTCAAAAAAAAAAATTAGTTTACAGGGCTTGGATAACAATTGCATTTCATTCTTTAATGAATGCTTCAATTAAATAACATATGGATGATTTCCCATAGTTGTTAACAGCTCTTATGCATGAAGGCAGACAAAATATGCATGAAGTACATAAAGCAGCAGTCTTGGAGATTCTAGAATGACAGCTTGAACCCCAGTAATCAATAGAGAATACCTTTAAATACCAGTTGGAATTCACTGGAATTATCATTAGATTTCACAGCCTAAAATCATCACTGGTTAGCGAATCAGCTTATGTTTTAGGATTAGTTAAACCAAAAGATTATGAATTCAATTCCTGAGTACACTGGAAATGATATATGTGACCTGTCATTTTTAAATATGAATATCTTGAAGTTTAATTGAAGTATGCAAACTGTTTTGAGCAACTTTGGGTGAAAGGCTGTAAGTACAAGTAATAAGGAAATTATCCTATATTGGTATTAATAGTATGAATAATCTGGGACTTAACATAAGGTGGTAGTTGAAGCCAATCACTCTCAGAACAAAAACTTTTACTACAGCTGAAGAATGTATCTGCTCTTGTGCAGGAATTACTGTGCAAAATACCATGACCTGTGTTACACAGGAGGTCAGATTAGGTAATCACAACAGTCCTGAGCACCCTAAAATCTTGTAATATTTCAGTCTGAAAAGGAGTTAAATACAAAGCTCTGCTTGCTTCTTTCTTCAGAGTACCAACTATATGAGTGCCATTCAGCTATATAAACATGTTCATTAGGTTTTCAGTAGGCCTCCTTTATACGGGAAGAAATTACATACTTTTGAGCTCTTGAGTGAACTACAGTGTTTTATGCCTTTAATTCAACACTCTTAGGGCTTACAGTTCATTGAAATTCAAAATCATGGGTGCAAACTGCGTTCACAAAGCAAATGTTGACCTTCCTATACAGCAAATGCCTTTTATTTTTTCTTCAAAAAAAACCTAATGAAGCTGAAAGAGGTAAAAGATTTGAGCTTCCTATTAAAATAACAAATGTAATAAAATTCACATATTTCAGCATGTTGGCTACTGCTCATGAAATAAAATACTGCAGCAGAAAGAGTATATTGTTTCCACACATCGAAAATATGCAAATTAGACAAGTATTCAATATTCACTTGAAAGCAAGAAAATGTACCAGACTACCAATGGTATTTAGGAAAGCAAACTGGTTTAACATGATTATTTGAATTTAAAAAATGGGTATGGGATTCCCCTCTTTGTTTCTTACCATATATGGTATCTGTGTAATATCCGCAGGGCAAATTATTCACTACCTTTTTCAAGATGAAAAGCTACTGATTGGCATCAGACATCAAGAGGGATTTTGGCATTAGAATAGATTTACACTTGATGACATGTCAAAGCCTTGAAACAAAAACTACAGAATTTACTCATGAATGCCGAAGGCAAGCCACTTATTCAATACTAGTTCAATGCACATCTTTCCAAGGATGGCATTCAACCACACTAAGAACAAAATACAGCAAACAAAACATGGTTATATTTGGAAATGAATGTGCTTGACTAGGGTGAACAAAGTAACAGCCAGCATTACCTGTTGCCAGCTGTCAGTGAAGAATAAAGAACTGTAACATCCTTGTAATAAAGAGGGAAACAGAATCCAAGCTTATAATGAAAATAGAGCGGTAAGTGGGATGAAGTAGGATCAGCAGCACTATGTGTGGGCATGATAACTCCCACTCGGAGACTACTGTTCCTCTAGCAAATGTGCTCTCACTTTTCCCAATAATGCTTGAAAAGGCAGAAGAAATAATGAGGAGTAGGAATGAGGTAGATATGTGTAAGAACATATGACATAATGCTATACTTTGCCATTTCTCATTCACTCTCCACTACGGTTATTTTAAAAACGGTTTCATTATTTCTATTACTACCTAGTGCTTGTAAAAAATTATTAATAGCGACGACAAGATCATGATTATTTTGACACAGCCAGTTTAGCAACCACTGAGAATTTTTCTGCTGACTTTATTCTAATAGAATGAAAACAGAGGTAAGTCATTTCAATATTGGATGGTGGGAAAGATCATCTCAATAGGTTTAGTATGAGTAACCTGAGAGCAACAACAAGCATGCATATGGTACAAGTGATAAACTAAAAGAAACACTAGAAGCAGAAGGGAACACCTAGTCATCTATACCATACCCCAATGGAAGTGGAAGATTATATAATTTTACTAGCATTATTGTGTAAAAACCAAGATAAATGAGACAAGAATGAGAAAAGTTGGTATCTGCTTTTTCCTTACGATAACAAAGTATAAACAAACACTTTTTTTTAAAGAATCCTTCAATTATATTTTGACTCCCAGTAAGTGACAAGGCAATTTCTGATCCATACTGTGATAGTTCTGCTTGTTATTGACATTGTCAAGCTAGAGTTTGACCAGTAAAATTACACTTATTTCTAATGTTTTCATTAGGTTGACAAGAGTATGGTTTGGTCTTCATTTTGATACGCTGTAGTGATTACACTAAGAGGGATACCTACATCCTCTTAGAAGAAAAAGCCAATTTCACAATGCATTTTCAAATACTGCATATTTGCACAAAATATTCAGTATCTATAGGTTAACATAGTTCAGTTATAATTTTGAGCATCTTCAATGGCAGCACATCCTGTAAATTATGAAAAAAGTGAATTCCACTGTTAATTAAATTCTGTAAGAATGTTTAGTAAAATGACCTAATATTCATACCCTATCACGATTCAACTTATAAATGATGAAGATTTTAGAAAGTGTCGATCTGAAGTAGCCATTCAATTTCACTGCACCTAAGAGCCAGCGAATCCTTGTAAATGCAGCCAGTTCCTTTAAGGTGGATAAAAATGGGAGCTGAAATTCTTAGAAATGTGGTCCAGTTTGTAGATGTCAATCACTTTAAGAAAACTGACTCAAAGTATCCCATCTCCTTCTCGGGTATCTTCCACAAGACAGTGAAAGAAATACTCTCTTCAAAAAGTATCAAACATTTCATATAAAGTGCTGATTTCAGAAAAATCAAGCAATCTAGAAGCAGACAAGACATAGTGCACAGTGTCTATGGCATCTATGAAAACTATTCTGGGTCCACATTATGGCTCAGGTGACCACCAATCTCAATTCTCTGAAAGCAAAAATCTTTCTTGAATAAAAAAAAGCTTCATTTTCAAGAACAATCATTGAGTTTTTCTCTATAAGATATCCACAGCAAGGTAATAAACTGATAACTGAAATTTAACGCATGTGGGAAGGTGAGAAAGCAATATTTAATCTATATGCTGAAAAGACACCTTTCAGCACTGCTCTATTCCTCACTTCAAAAAATGTAGCCTCCGTCTTTCTGCATAGAGGGATGCTCTCAGCTGGACTTCTGGACTATAATTAATGCTTTCTATATGTTAAATAAATATCAAGAACAGAGAAGTAAATTTATTAAGAAGATGGTTTTTGACAACTTATTCTGGGCTTAATATAAGCAAAAGCCAAAACTAATGTTCACATTAGGCAAAATAAAGCTATGCAAGCCCAAACTGAGTGTCTTAACTGCATTTATGTACTTATTCGTACACTCAGCACTGCTTTCATCTACTCTACCAAAAACTCTACTCAAAATATTTGTTTGTTTCCATCACCTCTCCACTTCTAAGTAAAATAGATAACACAATTATTGCAAACATAAATTTAATTCATTTTGTCTTGTGTGACACAGGACGTCGGGTAGAAGGTTTTCCTCTTGTGATTGTGGAGGAGTAAAAGGTAGTCATCATTTTGTAACGGGAATCTTGCTACAAAGATAATAGCACGTGATTTTTTTTTCATCACTGAGTTTTCAGTCTTTCAGATGTCTTTGACAGGTCTTGCTTAAGTGAGAGTTTAAACTTAAGTTCTAATCTATGCCTACATTTTGGCAAAAACTGGCAGGACTAATAAAAGAGACCAAAAATGTCACAGAAACCCTACACCTGACCTATAATTTCTCACTAATTATTCCACACTCTTTCTCGTACTGACAGTATAAGTTATTCTCTTTTATTTAATCAGACTTCTCTCTTTTGAAGGGCAGATGTTTCCCCATTAATATGGCAGAATGTCTTTGTTTCCTCACCAAATGTAGAGACAAATGATTACTACAATAAACTCTGGCAGTTTGCCTTGCAGTTACTTGGTGCAGACAAGTAAAATTGTTTTGTGAAGTATTTAAATGTTTCAAAATTCAGAACAACCCCCTCAAACCTATCAATTCATTTGTAAAAGGGAAAGTAGACTGATATTCAACTCAAAGGTTAGCTAAAGTGTTCTAAAAATTCATTGCAATGACACTCGTGCTCTACAAAGTTCTCTTATCAATTTAAGTAGTGACGGAATAACACCGGGAGGCAAAACAAATCTTTTGTTGCCAAGAAATTCTGATTTACAGATATAGCTGAAATAGCTTGGAGGGCTTTTGTAGCAATATAGCAGCATTTAATACAGACAGCACTGAAATGTGAATAAGGTGATCTTGATGATGCTGAGCCACGTAGAGACGCATCTTTGGAAAAGAGCCCTCAAGATGCAAGCATTGGCCTCTAGTGATGTAGTATACAAAATAATAATAAATAAAATGGAGGGAGAAAGAAGAGATCCTTTCCCTTGGCAAGAGGACCACACTAAACTGAGATACACAGCTGTTGTTACGGAGCAGTGTTCTCCCAGTGCAGAGAACTTTACAAATGACACATGAAGAGGAAATGTTCAAAGCTAGACAGGATGAGGACTGATGAAAATTTCGGACAGAACTGAGAAAGATATGTCCATGAGAGACAACATTAGAAGGGAGAAATATAAGCCTGTTATGACTTAGAATGAAATCCGCCTTCTCTGCTTACACATCCTACTGAGGAACTCAGTGAAGAATGTAATTACAGTTGAGATACGAAGCATCAGAAAATGTAATGCTGACTGTAGGCTAGCCACAAAAGGTAGATCAATTCTAGAGCTTACTGAAGGTGAAAACTAAATTAGTTAATGGCAGGGTATAAATAAGATTACTTCCACAAATTTATTAAGCTTACACTTTAAAAAGTCCTGTTGATTTGGCAGTAAACTCCAGCAGGAAACAGGAGAGTATGGGATTCCTTTCACAGAAAAAGAACTGATACAGATTTGGATTGCAAGGAAAGCTGTAGAGATGCAATTTGTGTATATGATAAATGTCACACTGGTCGAGCTGATGAATTAGAATGAAATGTCAGAGAAAACTTTTTTTTTTGCTAGAGAAAGACACCGACAAGTAAGGCAGAATGAGGTAGAAGACAATAAAGGCACCAAACACAATTCAAGGAGGAACACACATAGGACAGTATGAGAATTACTCATTATTATAAAACTCAACGCTAATCTATTATATATATGGAATAGTGCAAATGAAACTATAGCATTCAAAGCATTTGAGAACGTACTCATGTAATAATTATACAGTTAAATAAAATAACCTCAGAAGACAAAATACTTCATTTGTTTTCTCTGCCACTTACTGAATACATGGTAATTTCTTAACACTTAGATGGTATTGATTAGCCCCATCTGAAATATTTCTTCAAGATCATGGTATATTCTTTCCTTTAGCAAAATGCATCAGTTTTTCCTACAAGTAAACGTTTCTTCAAAGGAATATTTAAACAAAACCAAAACCCAAACTGTACAGATTCATATTTAGTGCAATTCTCTTCTTACCTAGGCATGTGGATAACAAACTGGATTTGAGAGTAAGTTCTCCATATAAAATACAGAATTATTCCAGTTTTCTCTGAAATTACAGTACTAAGGATTGACTGGAGGTCTCACAGGAGTAAATCCTTTTGTGCTGTTTCTGAGAACGGCAAAATAAGAAATGGTATATTTGGATGTAAAAGTTAGAGCATTTTTACAGTTCCTGAGTAAAAGAGATTTGAAAGACTGTATTTAATTTCATATTTTGATGAGATTGTTCTAAGCATATTGTAACTACCTAATATAGGAACATATTGTACTGAAGGGTAAAAGGAGTAAAGTAAATAAAATATTCGTGTTCAGTAAGTCACACTATTCTAAGGCATTGCGCTTTTCTGCTTGTGACAACCTAAAAAAAAACAACAACCCACATTAGAGACTCCTTTATGACTCCCTCCTAACACACAAGCTCAGTCTTTGTGTTTGTTACTAAAGCAACACCTGCTACAATTCAGTGTGGGAAAACTAATGCAATACTCTCAGGGAAAGATATCATGGGAAGAACCCTTGAACTACAAATGATGCTAATACCAGTGTTAACTTATTAGTGTTATGAGAATGTTTTTCAACTTTTTAAAACTACACTCAACTTTACCTGGCCATTAGGTTCAATGTTTTAAGTAAACGTAAGTAATTTTTTGAAAATTTACTTAGATTTATGTAAGTAATTAAGTACATAGGGTCATATTAATCTAACTGGAGTCACCATATAAATTAAAATTAGTACTAACAACTAGTTCATAATGGTACCTTTCTGTACAGAAAGGTATTGTGAATAGCATTAATACAACAATTCATTATGTATATCATATATATATTATATTTTTGTTTAACAAAAAGTTGTCACTACCTGTGACCGAGTCTACTATACACAGAGTCATTCTGAAGGAAATACGTACCAAAATTAATACAGTTCATAAGATAGGAGAATAAGAATGATTTTGAGCTGCAACAGAAAGTATGTGGTAGTAAGAAGAGTGTGAACTTCTGCAACATAGGTATGTGATTAGAAAAAGGTTTCTAAAAAAAAGAAATAAAAACCAAGATATATTCTCAGTTAAAAAGAATGTTATAGCCCAATTTAATATAACACCAAATTAAGCACTTCTAAAATCAACTAGGAGATGAACATTGCTCCAACTCTGAGAAGAGTTTTACATACAGAAATAATTAACGGGTCAATTATTAAACTCTCCGTACCTTGTAATTTTCTACTTTAAAATATGTTATTAATTTACAATGCCTTTTGTGGCATTCAATTTATGTTAGAATACTTACACTGATATATTTTAACAAGATGATTATGTCAAAGGTTATCATCAACAGCTCATAACAAAAAGTTATGCTCAAAAACCCAACTTATTATTTATAGTTTAGACTGCATAATAAAGTACTAGCAACACAAAATGTTAATTAATTTCTAATTCTCTATTCTTTTATTTAGATTTCATGAAGGTTGATTGGACTTGATCCATCATTTTACGGAAAATTAATTATTTCAAATACATGCACCACTTTATGCAACCTGCCTGATTTGCATTGAGGAAAATTCAGCAGAAGTAATTGAGGCACAAGCAAATACTGGCACTGACTGAACTCAATTTTCATTCCAAATTTCTGCAAAATCCCAAGACACAACAATATCAGATGCAGGGGGAAAACAAACAAAAGCAATGTGTAAAGGGAACATGAAGAGAGAATATTACAAGAATCAGAGAACAAAGGGATTGCAAAACTATTTTAGTGCCATAGATGAACAGTGAGGGCCTCATTCAGGCAAGGTGGAATAAGATATCATATGGCATCCTGACAATTGATGTCTTCATTTAAATGTAAGAATTTACATTCTAATTAGAAAGAATTTACATCTTAATCAGAGGCAGCTGTATTATCTTGTTACTGTTTTTTTCAAAGGTAATGAACTAAAGTACTGCTGTGCTTTTTCAACCAGAAACTAAATAGACAGCATACAGTGTTATTTTATAGCCTACCTGCTGTAAGCTGTTATTAATATTTTCAAAGACTAAATTCCAACAAAATCTTTTAAAATAAAAATTGTATTTGACATTGCTCGAATGATGCTATAAAGACTTGTTTAAAATATTTAACCACTACCCTTTCTAACTTATATTTTTAAGTGTATGCACTCAGAAAGGTATCATTAATATGGCACTGGTGAAGCACACTTTCATTTTAGGTTTCAACTAATACAGTTTAGTACTGGGGGAAGAAGTATTTGGGAATATTTCTAATAACGCAACAGTTCCGTACATAAGTCTACATTCTGTTTGTGCAATATGTAAGGAAATTCAGTTAAATTGGACCATTTTGTAACTCATATAGATGCTGACTCTTAATTGAGGCTAAACTGAAATATTTTAGATACCACTTCTAGGGGCAGAGTCCTGCCAAGGAGCATACAGCTGCTTTTAGAGGCATTCTTTTGACTCATGAAATCATGAATTACTAGTTCAAATCAATTATCGATTTTTTGTCTCATCCATAATTCCAAGAAGTTCAGTGACAATATGCCATATACTACTGCTGTCAGAGAACTTAAAGTATATGAGATTGCAATAAGAAGTAAAGATATTATTTCTTCCTATGAAGAAATTAGACACGGCCTGAGAAACTCCTGGTTTAGTTTTTAGCTCCACCAAAGCTAACTCTGGAATTTTTTTCTTACTATCACTTTGTGTCTCCACAGTTATAACATGTCTCTCTCAGTTTTATGTCTATTTGGAATGGAAATGTCTTTGGGGCAAGATCATTTTATTGCTACATACTACACAGTGTGCAGTCCAATAGATACTTCCATAAAGAGTACTGAATTAGGTTGAAAGGTCTTTCACGATATATGCTCTTCGTTTTAACTAGAGAAATGCTATGCATACTTTTGTGTATCTTCCATTACAACAAAAAATAAATTAAAAAAAGCTACAACTTGGAATCTTTCATCAGCTTGGAAAAGTAGGTAGTAATTAGTGAAACAACTTATTCCATTTTCTCCCTCATGGGTCAAATCAGTTTGCACTAGCCAGAAAGACTCGTATCCTGAGGTGGACAATCATATTGGCAGAATGTTCAAATCCTCAATATGCTAATGAAATAGATAGCACTCAGCTGGAAAATGGAAAGGACCAGTTTTAATACAAAGATGCACCACGTCTATCTGTGGCAAATCATAGGATGATAGACTTGCTGTACATCCTTCAGTAAAAGCAAACTTCTACTGACCTGCACATACATGCTGTTCAAATCCAGTCCCTCAGAATCTGGGATTTAAGGTCAAAGAAAGCATAGACTGATAGATTACTTTCCTTTTTTTTTTTTTTCCTCATAGAGTCACAGAATCATTTGAGTTGGAAGAGTCCTTTAAAGGCTATCTGGTTTGACTCCTTTGCAATAAACAGGGACACCTGCAGCTCCATCACAGTGCTCAGAGCCC
Organism: Numida meleagris; assembly: GCF_002078875.1. Taxonomy (NCBI): domain Eukaryota; kingdom Metazoa; phylum Chordata; class Aves; order Galliformes; family Numididae; genus Numida; species Numida meleagris. Next base: position 5,842,424 of record NC_034414.1, on the reverse strand, counting down.
CGTCCAGCCTGACCTGGAATGTCTCCAGGGACAGGGCGTCCACATACTGGTGGTTGTGGTTATGTATCAGTATTTGGGGCTTCACTGCGATAACAGATCAAATTTATGTGACATCACCACTAAGTATGGAAGAGAGATGCTTAAAAAACTAAGGACGTTAGAATAAAAATTATTCATCCTCCGGTACAATCCGGAACATATTAAATATCAAAGATATATTGAAAAGTTTGGCTTTTCTTGATCTTTATGGCTAAGAGAGGAAAAGAGATTCTTGAGAACCCATACATAATTTTTGCAAGATGAATTTAAATAAACTCAAATATCTTGGCAGGTAAAGCAGTCAAAGCACACTAACCGGTCTTTGAGGAACTTTCTGATTCCCTTTTTGAACTGCGGAGACATGCCACCGCTTACACAAGCAATGAAACCAACCTCTCTCCCCAGCATTTGGACATATTTCAAGTTTACAACAAAACAGGTAATATCACATGATATGCAATCAGAAATGGAAAGATATCTGACAAAACGATCCGCATTAACTTCTGTTATTTAGATTAGTATTTTCATTTACACAACTGCTTTATGTGCACAGTTCTATTCTTGCCCTCTTTCAGATTAGTGGGTCATATTTTTTACTGAAAGACATTAGTTTCCGCTAACTTCACTTAGTGCCACAGACATTGTGTACCGTTTTCTGTCACTCAATTTCAATTTTTGGGTGTCGTTCCCTCCCTAAAAATAGCACTTTATTCCACTCCATCCTAAAATGAAGCTTCTGTTGTTTTTACAAATACGGTATTGTTACACGGACCCAGAAATCAAACTCTGTATATAGCCAATGACAGCTTAATAATTCCTTTTCTGAAATGAAATCCTTAGGAAAATGTTTCCTTTATTTAACCATCTTTTAAAATTTCATCTTACATGTATTTTGCAATTTAATGATTCATCACTGCCAGCCTTTTTTCCATAGGTATAGAAACAAGAAGATCTTTTGTTTCTGTCTATGGTTATGATACCAGTAAATTTGTAAAACACAAAATTTCACTATCATACTTCTTTTTTTTAAACACATTTTCCCCCCTTGAGCAATTCTGTTTCAAATACACTCCTCTGAGGGAAGCATAAAAACATGAATATGATATAGCTGCTCTCTACCCACACTCTTTCTTCACATAATTCTTTTTCTTCTCACTGTATGGAAGTGTTTTTGGTATTGCAGCCCAATTTGTCTGTTTTTCTTTTTAAATGTGCCTATCTATTTATAAGTACCTCCACAGTAAACGCTTTCTCTTCATCAGTAGATTTTTTACAGTCAGTAATAATTTGCTTTTAAAGAAGTTCTGAAGGAGACTTTTTCACTACACTAATGATTTCAGACCTTCTGGAGGACAAAGGGGTACAAGCAGAAAGCCTGACACTCTTCAGGTTGGTCCTGTGTATTGCATCCAGTCTGGATCTCTGGAGATTTTTAAATGGAACACATAAGCACCCAAATCCTTCTAAAAGAGGAGCTACAGGAAGACTTCTTACAGAGGTAAGATACTGCAGACCCCATCAGTGGGTACCAGCTTCCACTGGAAGTCAAGGTAGGAGTTCCTACTGCCCTACTACATATGAACAAGTGTAAAAGCTAAGCTACATTAAAAGCATTCTAAGCTGTAATTAAAAAAAACCAAATTCTGGCATACCTCCTTTCCATGTTTGCCCATATGCGTAAGAAATCTTAAAACTGGAAAAAATCACTTATTGCTTCCCATGTAAATTTAAAGATTATTAGTACACTAATATGTAACTTATGGGGACACAGATTCTCATCCTTTTCAACGGACACTGATTTCTATCCATGATCTTTCACTAATTAAAAAAATCAACAACATAACTGTAATTAATGGTATTTACAGTTCTTCAGCGGACAGAATAACACCTCTATTTTGGGGTTTGAGGGTTATTTTTAAATTTAAGGTTTACTTTTTCCATTTCAGATGATTAAATAATACTAGAATAAAATGCATTGTTTAATAATAACTTTGTAACTTTGTTTTTAAAATAGATATTCACTATCCCACTACAACTATAATAACAAAGGTATTCTCTCAGCAAATGACTGTAAGCTGAAAAACAGTGAATAGTAATCCATGATTGCTTAAGAATGAAGATCGTGGCTTATCCATAATGATGTGAGTGTCTAAGAGAGTGCTTTACAGTAAAAAAATAGGTTGAAATTTAACCAAGGTGTCTGGTGAAATTCAATATTCCAAACTCTTACTATCCTACTATGCTCAGGTAATCATGAAATTGAATGTATTTCATGACAATTTATTTTATACTCCCACAAGTTCAGCCTCATTATCACATGTTCCTTTGTGATGTTATAATTCATTTTCATGTTTTCTTCCTTGTGGTGCATCCTATTACTATTACTTCTCCAGTGCTTCCCTTTTACATTAAACACAAGTTATTCCTAAAACAGTGTCTTATAAAGTTAACCAAAAGTAAAAGTCTGAATCTCTTATTTGTGTAGTTCTATGAACTATTGAGTAGTCCACTACTCTTGTAAATAATACTTTTTGAGAAAAATTATAGTCCTAGGTCTCAAGTTGGTAATATAAAAGCAGAATGTATGTAATGTGCAACATTTTGAACATGGGATTAAATCTGGGATTAATCTAGATTTACATTTAAATTAACTTTATCATCAGCAGGAGTCCTGTGGTTAATTCTGGGTGCACAGGCAGGGGGGTAGATTGAGGCCAGCTGAGAGCAAAGCAGTGTGACTCTTGTCTTAAAGTCAGGTTTTGCTGAGAATATCTAATTTAGTTATTGGCAGCAGCTATTAACCTGCACTCCAGTCACTTTGCTGGAGCTGGAGTAAATAGTCATCTCAGGTAACTAAAGAGCAGCACAGGACCCCTAAATTTTTTAACGCAATGAAGGATTTCAGTGTTTCCCTGATCCGGTCTGCAGTTGCCTCCTGTGCCTGGCATGTGAACCAGGACTGAAGCAGGACGTAGCAAACACTTTTTTTGAGTAAGGATTTCATGAAGTTTGCATTTCTGCCTAGCAAAGAGGCCAAAGAGGTAGACAAATTTCCATGCAGTTAACCTTGAGATAGGTCTGATTGCCATTTCCATTCAAGACTTGCAGACACAGTCACAACAGATGTCTGTAATTCATGCTGAAGGAAAAGATACCGTGTGAATACTCTCTCAGTAGGTCTAGGTATTTTGACTCTTTTTTAATCAGAGACTGTATGGGAACTGTTGAGTCATGGCCTGAACCACTGATTGAGCACCTGGAAGAAAGACCCAGTCAGCCCTGGGAGCACAGGTGAAGGCAATTCACCTGTGTGATGGGAAGCCAGGCTCCACCCCTCTTAGGCGTCACTTAAGGGCTGACTGCCACTGAGGAAAGATCTCTTTCTGGAGATTTCTTCTTGGTGGGAGCTTTTTCCTGTAATCCCAAAATCTTCCGATCCAGGTGAGTGCTGTGTTTTTCTTCCACCATTTTGTAAAGCTATTTCCATTGTGTTAGTCCTTCTGATCGCCACGGAGACTTTATGGAGAGCGTATGTAAGTGGTACCAAGGAAAACAGGACTAACCAAAGGGAAAATGTTTGTTGTTTAGCTAACCAAAACCTTAAATGGAAAGTGGGATTTTTCAGGGAGTGATTTGAGATGTAGTCTAACAGACTTCGTTTTCCCAATCACCACAAAATGATCCATTAATTAGGCTTTAATTTGCAGCACCGATCAGAATATCTTTATACTTCTTTTCATGTATTCTACTAAAAGCCTTGTATCTTCTAGCACAAGAAACTGAAAATATTAACAGAAGAATATTTGTTTCACAGATCTTGGGGAAAAAAAAGAGTCATTATATGAATCCTCTCTAAAGACTGGGAGAGAGATTACATATGTAGAAGTTTTTCTGATCCACAAACACATTGGAAATTTACTATCTCTTTCAGTGGAAGCTCATAACACCTACCTTAAATGATGATCACTGACTGATTAACTATCTTTTTGCCCATTTTGGTAGTGACAGTTAACAAGAGATAAGAAGGAGTAAAAATACACAGCAGCTGATGTACAAAGTTGAAAAAACAGTTGAGTGAAGTAGATATTAGTGAAGCAGTGGAAAGAACTGAGAGAAGTGGCATATTAATATATTACATTATTTCAAATGATTTGTTGTATTTGATATTTCTAAACTCTCACACTAAATAGATAACTACTTAATTATTAAGTTACCACTTTTTAAATTCATTTCTTAGTTTCTCCAGTATCCCCAGCAATTTTTCAATTTATTCCACTTGGTAAATTGTTGCTTCTTCTTTGTTCTTTCTCTTTGCTTCTTCCCACTCTGTTTACAGTCTTCTAAATAATTGGCTTTGGTTTTGAATATATTTAAGCACTCTTTTAGTTCATATGAATGACTCCAACTCATTTTGACACACTATTGATAACACACTTGTTGTAGCTATACTGTGACTTAATTCCTCTCTTTGTTGTTTGTTAACACAATAAAATGGTTTTTGAAAGAGAAGAATAAAGTTTACCTTACATTTACTGCTGCTGCCTTCTTAATAATTGCACTTTGAGGGCCCCATTTAATATTTAATTACTTCACCTCTATACAAAAATCTGTCGTGGTCCAAAATGGTGGCGCATCTACCAATGAAGCTATTCTGTGCATTTTATATCTAGGTTGTGTCTGCCAAAACACCATACTAAGCAGCTCAACGTGTAAAGTAAATACAATTTGTTGTTCTTGAACTGAACATTTTTGAAGAGCGAGATGTTATTTTTTTTCAAAGACCATTTGGGAAGTATTTAAAAGGACCAGAGCTGTTTCTCTGTGGTGTCTGTCACCTCAACTGTCATATGCCAGAATACTGAAAAACTGCTTCACATTTGAGCCGAGACCTAAAACACATCTATCCTAACTACTGCGATGGGCTCAGTTAATTATAAGAGCTCACTGTGCTACGCTGGAACCAGTTGAAGGGCTATGTGAGTGGAAGCTAGCAGTGGGCACAAACGACCTTTCTGAGCTGTCCCGGGAATGAACTTCATGTTTGCTGTTTGAATTCATCCACAGACATATTGCTTATTACAGTTCAAACACAACATATATCAGGTAGACCAAATGCATGACCATGCTCCATCTTCTTTTCTCAATCACTACAGATATGATTCTTTACTATGGATTTTTTCCTAAATTACCTCCAAATGCCTGAAACCAAATATGCAGGATGTACAAGCAATACAATATTAATTAGTCTTTATTGATTTAGTCAGAAGAGAGGAACAAAATTGAGCTTATTTTCTAAAAGGTAATGATGTACGTGGAAATTTTAGATTTACTAAAAGCCACTGAACTGTGCCACCCTTTAGAGTAAATGGACTGTTAGATTCATTCTTGATGTCACTGCTGAATCAGCAAAAAAAATTGGAGTCCCATTTAGGTCATGGACTCAAATGGCTCGCCGAATACACTGCATCAGTGGAAGCTCATTTTGACCTGAGTCATTCAGGACATGGGGAAACATCTCCTAGGGAAAAGGACATTCTCTATACAAGCCAGCATAGTTAGGCAATTAATCAGATATGTTGGAGATGATCATATTATAGAGCACATAAAGAAAAAAAAAAAAACTGAAATTGGTTAGCTTTACCTATTTAATTCCTTAGAAATACTACTAACAAGAATGGTTAACAAAGATACTGTTTTAAAATTGGATTATATGTAAGAATTAGGACAGCAAAATTTTGATCAAAAAGTTTTAAAGTAAACGTCACTGATGACAAGCTGTTTAAAATCCATGATATACCTTCATATTACAGTGCTTATTTAAGCTTTCCTCTGCCAGTTACCATTGTCAAAATATACAGCAGTACTTAATAAGACAAGACTAGACTTAACTATTGACTTTCATAATGAAACATGAAGATAAAAATGAGGCTTGGTGTAATTTATAAGAGAGAAAATGATGTACTAAAAGCAAGACACTAAATCAATTTTAAACACCAAACACAATTTATGTCTGACTTTAAAACTCATCCTCAAAACATTAATCTAGACAAAGGCCAGAAACTGAATGAGGCATAATTTGTGAAACTGATACCTTTCATCACAACCTCTAGCTGAAAAGGTCATTAGATATATTATATCTAAGTGAGCAGCTTATCCCTGCTTCATTACTGATAATTAAGGCAAGTAATATTTTCTTGACAGTAATGTGTCCAGTAAGAGATATCGTCTAGTTTGCATAAACCAGACATTAATTACCAGAATAATATCAGAGATAAAAAAAATTAAGTACCTGTGTAACATCATTTCATTATTTTTTCTTCATTTCCTTAAAGAATTAGCAGGCTCAGAAACATAATGAGCATATTAAGAAATCCATTTTCGAGCATCTATTCAAATCCTTAATACACATTACACAAACATATTTTTTGTACATACGAAAACAGAAACGAAGGCACTTTGGAATACAAACAGTATTTGAATATTTTCTAAACTTGCTTTATTAGAGCAAAATTTGTGGGTGAAGCACAGTGATTAAATAACAGGTTAGTATTTGGACTTCATTTCAAATGTTTAGGTCTTCATCCAGAAGAACTCACAAATGAGTCCAAGACCTCTGTCCGGCTTCACCCTATTTGCATAAATGGTAGTTTTGTTATACAGAGCAGAATATGCATGTTCATGTGACAATGACAAATTTGTCACTTAGCTCACAGTCTATTAAATTGTTTTCACTTCTCAGCTGAAGTGTCTCTCAATGTCTTTAAAATCTATGCTGAACAGTGTTTGGGAAACAGAAAAAAGATAAGTTCTGTTAAACTGCTCTGTAATGGCTTATTCACTAAGGAATGTCATTTATTATACTTCACTCTACCTATAGACAAATGTTATCTACAGAGATTTTGTACTCAGTCGTAACAACAGCTATAAAGGCTGTTGCCAATGCATGCCATACAGGAGTCATAAAATGGTACCCTAACCTTTTGGTTTCTCTCAATTTCAGCATCCCTTAAAATACAAATGCATATTTTACAATACATTTGGAGGAAGTTATAGTGTGAAGAGCTGCTTTCTACCCTTTGAATTCTTGTCCCTATGAAAAAATACATTATGGGTGTTTTGAGCAGTATTTCTCACAAAGCATCGTTAATTTAGGGAAGGTCCTGGAGTCCCTTGTTGGACAAAGGATGAAGTATGCCTTCCCAAAGAAGAGGAGAATTATATCGTGAATATACGATGGAAATGTGAAAGCATTTGTAGGTGACAACTCTGCCATTCTCAGGAACGGGGCTCGTACAGAGGGATACCATCTGTAGGACTTATGTTCTGGTAGAGTAAGACCTCCTTCTCAGTCATAGTTCCACCTATGCAGGCTGATAACACAGTCAATGACAGCTTGCCACAAATCTCTGAGGTGATTAAGAAATTTGCCACCAAAAGAAAGCATGTTAACCTAGAAGACACTTGCCCTTTCCAAGGCTAAGATCAAGCACTGGTGGTGGTGCTTGTGAAATAGTTGTGCAAATTGCCTGGAGTTTATGACAATACATGGAGTTGCCAGTGGTCTGTGCTGACATGAGCCCACTCAACGGAATAGCTACAGTGCCGTGCATACACAGAGAGCCATAATGCTCAGCCTCTACAAGTGGCTGCTACAGTCTCTCACACAATCCAGTTTCTGTGTAAAGATTAATTAGAAGTCCAACAGAGACATAATCAAGGTGACATATTTAAAGAGAAAATTCACTTAAACTGGAAAACACTGCCATTTCAACCTCAAACAAAAGTATCGGTTCTCTCACTGAAAGCTGGCTGTATTCATCTATGCAATACTGCTTAACTTTCTTGTGGCAGGAATCAAAGCAGCATTTTCCTTGGAAGATGGCCAGGATATTTTTTTCCTTTTCTTTTGGCTAACTACCTATGCATGGCCTGGTTACCTGCAAGCTAGGTTATACGAGGCATTAGACACGACAAGGAATGGCTACCTAACAGCACCAATTGCAAGAGCATCCTAACTCTTCCTTTCTAGGGAGAGTGCAGCATGCCAAACCAGTAAACTTAGCTAGGTAGCTGGAGTCCAGGACTGCAGCCCACGGCTACACAGATCTACTTGTACTGAATCCTACCTGTCACTGAATGTTCTTTTGGCTCTTAAAGCCTGGATGGAGTCAATGGAAGGACCAAGGTGAGAAATCTGAGGGAATGGTATGTAAAGCTAAATCAGCTTTGTGTTTTTAGAATCTGATTTTACAAGAAAGTAAGTTGACCATACCTGCTGTCAACAATAAATTGGTGACATAAGTAGGTACGTCTGTAACACTCATGCCAGAAGATACTGTTGCTTGACTATTTTGAACTTGTTTATAATCACAGTAAAATTGTGATAATCTCTTAGTAAAATTTACCTCTAATATTTTGATATAACCCCAGAGAACTGTAATATCTCAAAGACTGGAAATCTAAGCAGAAGTGACTGCAGAAGTAAATATGCTGTTTTAACACTCTGGTGATGGAAAATTTCCTCATTCTTTCTGGTTTCTGGGACAGAACAAGTGACACCAATCATTGGCACCTGACAGACAAAACCAACTGACTTTTTTTTTTTATTCCACATACAAACCTGAAGAAGTTCTTGATCAGCCTCCAAAAACTTTCTAAAATAGAAGCAGCACTTATAATGTGAAAATAGTTCTGCTGAGTTAGTGACATGCAAAACATTTCACACTGATGTCAGTATTTGTAGGATTATGGAATATCAAGTATGGTGCTGCAGATGGCTATTTATATATAAATAATAGCTGCATTTCATAATGAATTATTCATATGTTGTATAATATCGACAAAAATAACTAGCATGTATTTCCTAAAACATTTGTTGTTTTCACTGCTATTACAAATTATGACTTTACGCATCTGCTTTCATTCTGTATTTTGATTATAAGATGATCTGAGTAAAAACATCAAGTAACCTTCTTTGCCACATTTGTAGAATCAGTATGCTTTAACAGATCATGAAAGCCATCACTCAAAATTTCTCCACAATTGCTTCAGCAAGTGCTTCTTTGGAACACGAGTACAAAATACCTACGTTTCTGCCATGAAAGCAGAAGAACAAAGCAAAGCCATGTCCACATTTGTTTCAGTTTATAACTTTGTACCTCTGCATGAAGAGGATGCAAGCCTATGTACATTTTAGCAACGTATTTTTTGTATGAATTTCACTGGATTACAGTTGACCCATCCTAACTAAATTTTATAACTGGCACTGAGATAACAAAACAAATATTAGTCAGTTTGATTTAAATATCAGGTCCTTAACAAACTTCCAGTCATAAACTGACTCTAGAAAAGTTGTGAAGCTGGAGTTCTTAATGAAATGAGTAATCACCTTGTTATAATTTATACAGACAGTTTAATTTTGTTATTCTGATAGTTTGCTTAATGTGATCATATCACGTACTTCTACCACAGTGACTTGCTCATTTTATTAATATTTTATTGTTCTTACTTTTCATGTATTATTTGGTATTAGTGATAACAGTTACCTATAATATGTTATTTTTCTAAGACTAGCAGTAATAGATATAATGGGATTTTTTTTTTCAAATAAGACATGTAATTTCAGAAGCCTTGAGACTCTCACTATATATTAAAGGTGTGAACTTATACTGACAAATCCTCCCAAGAAATCTGCTTTTCACAGCTTGCCTCAGTTTAAGAGGAGAAGTTTGCATTCAGCGCCTAAAATGATACCACTACATCTTCAGCTTCTTCAAATCTGAATTCAGAAAGGGCAAAATTCAAATTCATTCTATTAGTAAACTGGAAAAAAAAAATCTCACAAATCCAGTCATTGCTGTCGGTCCTGAAAACAAACATGCGGGTGCATAATTACTTCGGTGTTAAATCTGAGCGGGCAATTGATTAAACTCTTCTGGATGACTGTACAGAGGATGGTTAAACAAGAGATGGGACCAGATTTTGATTTAGAAATAAAATTCTTAGAGAGATGCACAATACTTCTCTCTCGCCACTGCTCACCTATATTAAGTGAAACGTTAAGCTTAAGATGTGTTTTTGAACACCAGGGAAAGGTTTACAGACTCCTTGAGGATGTTTATAGTGGGTTTCCTCTGACAGTACGAGCATGAATGTGTACTCCTCATGTTTCCACACCTTCCCCCATGACAGATACAGCAGAGTAAAGGGACCAATACAAACCAGACAGCTTTTCAGCAGTTTCAGGGCATGTACTTGAAAACTGTGTATTTATTTTCGGTTCTGACAAATGGAAAAACCGTGTTTAAAATTCTGACATCAAAACCTACAATTTCATGCTTCATCTACGCAACATCCCTTTGCATGCAAACACCATTTAACAACTATTTGTCCCCTAAGTTCAGTGGTAGATATTTTTTTCATATTAATTATCTAGGAAAAAATATAGGCAAAATTTGCAATGGCTCTTCCAACGTGAAAGACTTTGTACATACATTCTACTTTAATATTAATAATTTCATGCAGTTTTGGCATCTATGTTACCTTATTATATATTTCTTCTTATGCATACAAAATACTACCAAAAGTTAGTGACGTTACATTAATACACCCAACAGCTAAAGCAGCTTACTAAATTTTCCTATAGTGACTGAGAGCAAACTGGGATATTCATACTCTTATGTCCTGACAAGGAGTCTGTTTGACCTGTGAAACTAATTTCCTTGGTGTAGCATTCCAAAAGGAAGCTTTTTTTTGCCTTGCTGAACAAAGGAACTTGTGTCACACTGCTCTTAAACAAAAAAAGTCAAGCAGCTGCTACGCAATACAAAATTTACTATATCCCAGCATCTTGAAGTGTGTCTGAAACCAGTTGTTCCAACACTGCTCCCAAGAAAAGGAAAAATCACTGGTAACTGCAGCAGCAAGTACGTCTTATAAGAATGATTCAAATGAATAAAGTTTGGTGACCTGGCTGGATGAAGATGCACACGGGCTGAGGCTGCAAACAAGTGACTTTGTGAATATCATGAGCGCACTCCTGTCTAAATTTCTCACGCAACTACTTTACATCCTTCAAACTTTGCATTTTAATACAAGGTTACAAAGTTCTGCATCACATCATTTTTACTCCTTCTAGTACGACACAATCTTATTTTAAGAAAAACCAGTGATCTTTATTCAACTATAAAAGAAAGCTAAAAGAGAAAAAATAAGATAAAAGCTAAATTACATCTCTGATACTTCTGAGATCTTTATAAAGAATCCAACTTCATATATGCATATGATCAGGATAGTTTAAAACTTCCTTTATCTTCCAGAGCTTTTTAAAATACTTACGTGACAACTTGTTCTTGGCCTATTCTCTGGACAGACATTTCTAAATAGAAGACCTTCCTGCAGACAGTAGTGAAGGCACAGAATTCAATCTGGGAATTTTTTTTCCCACTGAATGTGTTATTGCAAAACGGCAATTTTTAGACATGCAATCTTAAAACACAGTTTAGTGTGTGGATTACTTTCTATTTTTTTGGGGGGAAAATGTTTAAAAAAGATCACTTTTTTAATGTAAAATCATGGCTACTGCATTCGCTTAGTCCGCTGCTTCTCTACAGCACTCCGTATGGCTGTGCAGTATCTCAATGCTCATGTGGAACAGCTGCACTGACACAAAGGGCTGCAGACGTTTTTACTGTCCTAATAATCCACATATTAAAGAGTCCCTAAATACTCATTGATGCGACAGACCATAACAACTCCCTTGGAGCTGTTACAGTTTATCAGGTCAGTGATCTGCATACTGAGGAGTCCCCAAGTACTCATTGACAGGTAGCTTCTCATATACACTTGTACTAAATAATAATTGCTTCAAAGGAACTGTTAAATCCCAGTTGCAAGAACAAATTAATTTAAAACCACTGAGACAGCACTTCAGTTTTTCTAAAGATGTGACAAATCTAGACAAATCTACTAGACAAACCAAGACATCTGAGTGGAACAACTGTTCTGAAATATTACAGCTGTATGGCATTGTGGTTACAAATACTGCACACCTTTGTCTTTACCGTTGCTACCTTCCCGCCAGGCAAAGGTGACTCCAAACCTGTTCTTAAGACCGTTAGAAAAAGACTGAATTAAAAACTTGTTATAAGGGTAATCATCTTAATTGAAGCCTTGAATTGGTCATTCCTTATATCCTTATTTTCTGTGTTTAGCGTTTCCATCTTTCCTCACATCTTAACCATATATTGCTGAACCTTGGTTTCTTTTCCTTTCTCTTTGCTTTCATATCTTAGCAAATGTTTAGCCTTCAGTCCCTTTAATCTCCTGCTCTACTGTTTTCTCTCACTGCATTTATGCTCTATAGATAGAGGACAAACTCATACAGATCATAGAAAGAAGCCTCTGCACCTAACAGTACCTGGAGTGACTTATATGCTTCCACCCACTGCATCATCATGCACACACACAAATGATTCACACCCTGGACAACTTTCTGGCTTCGTCTGAGTTTCAGATGAAGCCAAGCGTGGAAGCATCCACAAAGCCTATTTGGGAGAACAAATGACTGCATGGAAACTACCTACAGTCAAAACATAGCTCTTCTAAAGAGAGAAATTCAGAAAAGAAGGCTGATTCTCAATGTTAGATTAGAACACCTTGGAATCAATGTCCATGGTGGACTTGGCATGATAATGCTGTCCTCTACCATTTGGTACGTTCCAGTAATCACTGGAATTCTATGATACCAAGTCTGATATTCCTACACAGTTTTCTCCATGGGGCTCTGAGTACTTTGAGTATTATTTATAGTCTAATCAAGAAACAAATAAGTTAGATTTCATTTTTGTGTCACTTGTTTTTTATGACTCATTTATGTTCCAGCTAGCAGGACATGTGGATCTAGCTGACATTGGTTGTTGTGTTTTTCTGAAAACATTCTTTGTGACAACCGTGTTTTTAAATCACATGAGACTTCAATCAAAATTACATTAATGGTCAGGATAGTCACAATATTCTTGCACATAACTCACCAAGTGAGAGCTGACACACAAACCAAGGAACCAAAACAAGAGGTAGAAGAAAAGAAATATCCAAAAACCCTTAACAGATCCATGACTTTCCTAATACTAGCTATGACAACGGACACCAGAAGATATAACAAGAGTTAGCACGATAACTCCTAATAGTATAACACTTGTGCTTAGGCACTGCAAACTCAGATAGTGACAACTTCTTTTCTCAAAGTCATATATCATAAAAATTAGGATGAAAGCAATTATTCTTCCCTTATAAATTAGTATACAAATTTTCTCCTCAGACCATGTATTTAATGCTTCCCTCGTCAATACCTGAACTATTTATCTGCACTCTTTAAAATCTTAATAAATCCATGCATATTCTAAATACTATGGCAAAGATTATTTTCGTAGCGTGGTGTTTTGATAAGGATCGCTAGCCTCCCTCTGTCCTTCTATTATCCCCATTTTTACTAAGAAGCAAATATAAACCTCTTCATTTTAAAGGTCCTTGCAATTTAACATGACTTTAGATATCACCTCTTAGATAGCAATATTTTGCTGTTTGTGAAATCTCTTTTCTTCTTCTCTGTTTGGGATGATCTTACAAAAATTCACAAAAGTATCTCATTATACCCCTTCAGTAATACGTTAAAAATTTCCTCTTCTATGAAAACCTCTTCTTTCACTGAACTTACATGCTGAGCTAATTCAAGACTTAGGCTATGTTGATGAAATCCTAACACAGCAAGTTACTGACTTTTGCCTCTGCTTAAGAAGATAAGACTGACAGTATTAGCCTGAACAGCTCTCACAGCCTCATCCTAATAGAGCTGTAAAATGCTATTCTTGCTGCAGCCAAAGGATTAGAGGCAGGGTCAGAGTGTGCGTGCTGCAGGGGTTAGAAAAGATTTAGAAGGCAATGTTACAGAAAAAAAAGAGACTGAAGGTTCCTGAGAGAATGTTGGAGAAGGACATAGTCTAAGGAAGATGAAATTCTGCAAGAGAGGGAGAGAGCCACATCTCAAAGCATGGGAAACCCCACAGCTTTTGTGTCTTCACCTAAAACAGCCTCACCTTCTCCAGTATTCAGCTTTGTCCTTGACAAATTTCAGTTCTCCCAAAGTTCTCTGCTAACTTCCCACAGCCCTTTTGCTTCTCTTCTGTCCCAAGTCTTTATCTTTTCTGTGCAAAAATGAGCTGATAAAGGAAGAAAAGGTAGTAAAAACTTGCAGAAGGAATGAAAAAAAAGAGCAGTTATTAAATCTGCTGAAAGTATTGATAAACACACATTAAAAACAAACACACAAGCAACACTAGTGATATTTATAATGGCAATAACAATAATTTGACACTTTTGCCCTATGAAGGGGCTCCAGAGGATAATATCTGAACTTTGAAAAGAAGCACTCGGAATTAAATACTATTAAAATGTAGTAAGACTTAAAAATAGTATAAAGATGAGATAGCAAAATCAAACCAGTAGAATTACAAACACAAAAGCTGGAATAAAACATAAGGAACTTGTATAGCAAGACGGTAAGAGACAGTGGTAGCTTAGGCTATTGTTTTTCTTTATTAAATATATTGGATAGATTGGGAAAAGCAAAGGATAAAAGGTTGTTTCTTTTCCCTTCCTATAGTTAGCTAGATTTGCATCACAACATAGTTTGAATAGAAATTTCAGCATTAGACTACAAAGCTATTTAAGTTAATCAGGGATGAAAAACGGTGGAACAGAAGTTGCTGCCAGTTAGAGCAGGAGAAATCTGATGTCCAGCTAAGATATGGGACCATGAAGTCTCCCTTAGCCTTAACCATCAGACCAGAAGGACAGAGACAGATCTAGTTTTGGTGACAGACTTGAGAATAACGGAACATGCTTCTCTTTACAAAGCAATATACTGCCCTTCTAAATGCTTCCTTGCAAAGAAAGAAGAGGCTGACTTTAGCAATGAGATCTAGTCATCATCTGTGCTGTCGAATGGAGCATGGCACAATTAGGATACCAAAAATCCTGGAGTTCTGTGAGAAAGATGGGAGAAATGGGGGCAGAGATCTGAACTGGTAACTGATAGAGACCTCAATAAGTAGAGAACCTTGATCAGACAAGGATAATCATTGTTACCAGAATCCCTTTGTCCTACTTTTGAAAGACCTTACGAATGAGAGAAAGCTTAAATCTGGCCACAGAAACCAGAAACGTGTTCAGAGACACAAGGCAACACCACGCTTAGAAATACTACTGTTGATTTCCCAGGCAAACAGATGTTTTGTTCGAGACCTCTACTCAGCCAGGCTGTCCACAGCCCTCACCTCATTTGATGAAGCTTCCCAGTCCTGGTCCACCAGGTACAGCATTTAGCAGACCACCTCCTAACTTTCGGTGTCCCAATCCAAAGGTCACCGCTTCTCATCAAATAAAATCACATGGTACCCCTGTCTGGCTGACATAGCGTCGGAGATAGGAATGAAATTCTGTGCAAATATTTCCTACCACTCTGACTTCTAGACTGTTACCCAGGAATTTTGTTCTCTGAGGACCAGAGCTGATGTAGAATTTTTGTGCAATTATCAGCCTGTCAGTTTGTGTTCTCCACTCTGGAACAGAGACACGGTTTAGCATAAGCAACCTGGCTGAAAGGAGGAACTGAAGACACTTTCCACTGAAGATACCAGACATCGGTATCACTGCTTGAACTTTTGAAGGAGTAGTTGCTTTTAGAATGAGGGTGGGCTTAGCAGCTTTTTATGTAACCAGGGTCCCTAAACATTATTGCACGTAGAGACTGTGTAAAAATAGACCTGAGCAAAT
This sequence comes from Numida meleagris, assembly GCF_002078875.1. Classification (NCBI taxonomy): domain Eukaryota; kingdom Metazoa; phylum Chordata; class Aves; order Galliformes; family Numididae; genus Numida; species Numida meleagris. The sequence goes on along the minus strand of NC_034414.1, from coordinate 5,826,554 downwards.
AATGGTGACAGCCCCAACCCCTTCATAAAATGCGCAATAAGATTTGATGGTACTAAGTAGTCCCGCCTCCAAAAAATGCTAAAGCTGCAAAAAAAGAAAAGGTGAAAAATCTAAGAAAGGGAAATAGTGCATAGGTTTCTGTTGAGAGGAGGAAAGGCATTATGATAAAACACTCGAATCAGTAGCCTGGTATCAATATAAGTGGTTGGATTGATATGTTTTTCTGTTCTTTGTGATTGAAGCAAGTCTTTGAATATTCATGAGGAACAGGCTACAGTCTGTGCAAAAAGCTTTTTTCTGTCTTTGTCTTCATGGGCTCTGGGAGGAAGCAAAGACATCTAAGGATAAGCCTAGAATATTTAATGTTACGTGGAACTTTCGTCAATTGTGGAGCTGAATGGAACAATTCATCAAACAGTAGTTTTGCAACCAGAGATTGCATTTCTTTTGGCAAATCAACACCAACAAGTTACAAGGACTTCTATGTTGCTAAGGAATTCAGAAAATAGTGGCAGTGCCCGCAGCATTTGACGCAGCTTGAGGCTCTGGATGTCAGCTGAACTTCCATCCTGAGGCCAGAGAATCCTCCTTTGAATCCCTCTGACATAAGACTGACTATCTGGTTCGCTTTTGTTAATGAGTTCATATTCATAGCAAGCCAAGAGAGCTTGGTTGCTAATCAAGTGTAGCAGCAAAGAAGTGAAAGCATTAATCCAGCTGCTCAAGGCATTCCAATTTCTGGAGTTTTTGTCCAAAGTGCAAGATTACTTGGATTTTCCTATCATGACTCCAGTAATGATTCATCAGAGCATTATGAAGTTAAACAGAGTAATTCAGTGTCACCTGTAGGAACCGATTTTTTTCTTTGCATTATTTGGCAGCAGTGTGTCTCTGAGAACAACAATATCGGAACCTTTAAGTTCTGGCCAGCTTTACTTTTGCCTAGTCTCAAAAATGATGGCAGGGAAGAAGAATGGCTCCAGTACTGTTGAGGTGAAGGTGTGACAGAGGGGGAAACTAATTTTCATGCCACATGCTTCACAGTTCTTACTTTTGGAGAGACCCCAGAGAAAATAATTGGTTTGACTCATCAAGGCTTTCTAAAACTACTATGCAAACACTTGCTGAATTCGATAAATTCCTTGCCACCCAAAAAGACGTCTCTCTCTTGCTATATCCATGTTCTTTGTTTTTTCATACAATTAGAAAAATAGTATGTTTGACACATTAGAACCACTTAATGTGATGCTGGTTTGGCACTTGCTCTTGTGAAAAAATCTGCAAAGAATATCTGCCAAATTCCTTGGGTCAACTTTGCAGACATTGAAGTATCTGTCTTAACTGAACTTGTAGTGCAATCCTAGATGATCTTAAAGGTCCCATCCAACCCAAACTGTTCCACGATTCTCTGATCCCCTACGGCAAACAGGGGCTCCTACTATTATTTTATTTTCAGACAATCTTATTTTTCCTAATAGGTATGTGTTTTATAGACATACCGATGGGATGCTCATACAGCTTTCTATTGATTCCATTTGCACAAGCTCATACAGGGGCTGCTCAGTCTCACAGAGCAGCAGTTTCTGCAGTACGGATTTGTGTAAACAGCTCTTTGTTTGCCAAAAAAAAAAAAAAAAGTTTTTTTTTGGGTAAATTTTTATGTACTACACTTTAGTCAATGGAAAGTTTTAGTTGATACTTTTCTAACATCTGTCACATCTCAGGAACAGCAATTACGTGCAGCTGATGATGTATTTTTTAAAGGATGGATAATACGTAAAGTTTCATTAACATGGCAGAGAGAATTACATAGTCTCTTTTATGAAAAATATTATTTTTTTTAAGTGGAAGTTTAAAATCTATTCTATTTTCAGTTTCTGAAAGCAATAATTTCATTTCAAGTGATTTTAAAATTATGCTTCTGTAATACAAAGGCATTGTAATGATCTCTTCTTGCCTCTACAATAACAAAGCTGTTATGAATCACCACAGTGTGCGTAGATATGGAAATTGATGGGGAAGCCTTCTTTGAATTACAGACTAGACTTGCATCAATTTTATCTGCTGTTTATGATATTTTTATGTCTTGAAGAATTCTTATCAGCAGCTTCACTGCTGTCACAACTGCTATAGTTACTTAGGACGTATGAATATCTATAGGGCCTAGAAATCTCGAATCTATTGCAGAAGGATCAGGGCCAGATTGGAAGTAATTTACTGTACACCCTTACGCTTTTTAAGAGCACATATGCTTAAGAATATACAAAAATGTTCAGGTAATACTTAATTTGAAGTTGGGAAACATACATTTGCTCATCTTGCAAGTAACAATTTCATCCTAATTGAGGTATGCCTGTAAGGACCACCTTCACGCACGAATCAGCGATTCCTGTTGTTTGTTGCACCGTGATACATTAAAAGTAACCCTTACAGTTGACTGTTAAACAAATCTATTTAGATTGTAACTTTCCTCGGCATACCGTTTTTCAAAACAGGAAATACACTTTTCCAGCCAGTCCTGTCTCATACTGATTTCAAACATTTCAAAGTTAGGCACTGCACTTTTAAAGCATAAAATGCCATGCACAAAGGACATTCAGACAAGTTTTATGATACAGGTCAGGAACTGCTGACTTCTCTTCCAGTGGAAAGGCCCAACGATATATCGCCCCATTTATGAGTGCCATACTGTGTGCTACATTAGAATGGGCAAGCACTTAAAGACGATGTCAGCAATGGTTGAAATGCCTGAATTATAAATGCATTTGTGTGTATCACTGAAGCAATACAAAAATACATGGAAATCCTTTTTTTACTAAAATAATTTTTTTTGCCTATAATTACTTTACACAGTGCTATCTAATGATCTTATTTATATAAATATAGAGAAATGACTTGAAAGAAATTACAAATAACCAATCTTTCATCTTAATTCATCAATATGTAACGTTCAATGACTAATATAATTGCATGTAAGCATGTTTAAAGATCCTAAGGTCAGAACTAGCTGGCAATAGGGGCATAGCTCAATGTCAGAGGATGAATACAAAATTTAAGTGTATAAAGCTGATAAGATTATTTTTAACATATAATTGTATCTATCTTTTTTAAAGTTTGCTTTTAAAGACAGTTATTTATTTTTCTCACTTTAGACAGTGTAGTGGAAATACTAAGTCACAGCTTGAACCAGTGATGGTGCACATGGTGGGAAGGCAGGGCCAACCCAGGGGAGCTCAGGTGCAAGCAATGCTCCTGAGTGACTGGAAAGGGTGGAGCCAGGATCCACCCCTTCCCAGACCTCATTTAAGGCTTGGCAGAAGAGGTGGGGGCTTCTGGCTGGGGTTCCTTGCCTACAGGAGGTCTTCCAAAGGTAAGCTGCTCTTTTCCTTTGTTTCCTTTATTTGCTGCATTTGGGCTTGTTCTCATTTGTTGTACCCAATGACTTTGCCCCCCTGCTGTTATTGCATTACAGGTGGCTTCTCCTTTTCTTTAAAATGTACACCTTACTCAAATACCTATTATGATATACAAAATAGCTATACTACCTACTTACGTTTAATGAGCTATGTAGAACTGCAGGACCTACTGAAGTGAAAGGAAAGTACCACATAACAGGAAATCATGCTTGTAATGCTACCAAATAATCATTATTTAATAACTTCAAAACTCAGATGTATGATAAGCACAAGAGGCTTTCACCAGCATGTGTTGAGACAATATGGCCTATTGCTAACAAAACTGGTGCAGGTAACAGTTACAAAGTACTTGGATCACTCCAGCACAGAGGCTTATAAATAATCTTTGCTTTAAGACTGACTGTTAGGGAATACGGTCCACAAACTTCATCCTGAAAGTACAGATGAGCAAGTTATCATGTATTTAACGTACTACTAAGCTTACTTTCTTAGTTGGGAGTTACAAGTCACAAACCATTCTTGAGTAATTGACACACCAGAAGACAAAACTTTTGTACAATCATATTGCTTGCTATAAAATGAGTGATCTGCCTTTTCAGATCACTGCTGCTCCGAACTCCAAGAAGGGAGTGGTCATTTAACTTTCCAGATAGACAAGGAACTATTGCCTAGAAAGTATCAAAGATATCATAATTGGAATACTGAAACCAAAAAAGGATATCTAAGCTATCAGAAATTACTGTAAACTCACAATAGCAAGCAGAATTTCTTCAAGACAAGAAGACACTACTTGTAAGTAGTCGCAAGTAAAATAATCCTTTTTTAAATAGGCAATTTTTCAAGAATCAGCAGTTGACAAATCTTTTAAAAATACATTTTATAAAGCATCTCAGATTGCCATTCTTTACTGGTAAAAAACTGTAGTCTACTGTAATGTAGGTTTTTCTATAGAAATTAAAAATGCCAGTTACTTAAACATTTTTCTTGCAACTATTTCCTCTGATGTAGATAAGAACTATGATTTATGGTCATATAGGAGATAGGTAATTATGCCAAGAAATAGTGTAATGCCCTGATGGCACAGGAAAGAATACCCAAGAAAATATCAAAAACCACAGTAAGGATCAAACAAGCTATTTTTGGGAATTCATGGTTACTACTCAAGAGGGGGGAAGAGAAGTTGGGGAACTGTGTAGAAACAGAATAGCTACTACAAAGACCATGAACATACTGAGCTGGCATGATGCAAACAGCTGTAGTTATGTTGGTGCTCTGCTTGGGCTACCAGCTCTAATTTAGCAATATTGCTTTTTGCATGTGTGAAGGCTTGTTTACAGATAGCTCCATCCAGCAGGGCACAGCGTTGGTCCCATACATACACATAAAGAAAAAAGACTGAGAACAAGATGAATTACAGTAAACATTGACAGTGGGACTAAAACTATGGGTGTATTTAGTGCATTCCAACTGTAACAAGTCAACTGAGCGTGGCTGTGCGGCTAAGCTATTCTTCCTTACTTTCAGTGGGTTAGTAAGAATAATGATTTATGTATGCAACAGCGTCCTGATTCTTCTGGACATGTTGTCTGCGAATGCTACAGAAAGCATGATACCCATGTTACTTAGCTTCCTCCTCCCAGCTAAGATCAATGCATATACTATATTCAGCTGCCGAGCATTTGAAAAAGACTATTAATGTAGCTTGAACCTGATCAGCTGAATGAAATGTGCTAGAAAAAATGCATTTCGGTTTTAAGAAAGGAGAGAAGTATGACTTGATGTGTCAGAAACAGGATCAGGCTGATGGTCATGCCTTCATGTGAACACCAATGAAATTCCCCTTTTCAGCAGCAGAAATGGACTGTGCTTATTTAAAAGGACGATTTGACTGCAGATCTTTATGCTTCTGTTGAAACACACAAATACAGCAAAACATGCTGTTACGCAAAGCGGTGGGAAATTGATACAATTCTTCAGTATTTTCCATCTGGCTTATCAAAACAGTGCATCTTTTAACTCAATACACGGGAACTGTAACACAAAACTACAAAGAAATGATCCCTTTTCCTAAAGGAAATTTTATTATTCTAACTATTCAGTAACTTTGTATTTAAATGAAGTAATTATATCTGATGAAACGAATCATACACACAAGTAATGAAAAGCAGCACTACTGATGACATACGCTGTTACTTAAATGTTTCTTATAAAAGTGAATTTATACAAAAAAGAGGGTAATTAGCAAAAATAAGAAAGCTTTCTTACTCTGAAGACAACTTGAGTTATCTTACCCAGAAATAAAAGGTCTGTTTTGTCAGATCATATTCACACAGGCAGCTATTCAAACCAGTAAGTATACACAACATGAATAAATGCGTAATCTGGAAAATAATTGAAGATTTTTCTCTGTGGCAGAGCAGATTTTGCTTTGTCATTCTTCCTTAATTTCTGTATTAACAAAATGCTCCAAGCAGATCTAAGCTTCGGTTAAGGTCAGCACAGAAAGAGGCATCTTGTTTGATATTTGACTAGCATGTGGTCTATTAATAGCATAATGTTCTAACAAACAAAACATGATGCTTTAAATACCTCTTGAATTTTTAATCTCCTATACATCCAGTATTGCATTGGTTAAGCCTAGAGAGAGTTGAACAGTTCTAATGAAATAAAAATCAGAAAATGTTTCACAAAAACGAAATGCTTTGGTGAGGAGAAAGCAGCAGCTATGTATTCGAAAACAAGGAAGTCTAAGGAAAAAACATATTTGCCTATACATGCTTTGCTAAAAGTCTCTTGACACAAATAAAAGGATCCTCCCCAACATATGGAAGAGCTGCTATGCCCTTCCGGGGATGGTCTGTAGCTATGTTCACCTCAGGCACGCCAAGGAGAGGTGAATTGTCAAATGTAATTTCAATCATTGGGTGGTTTGGTTGAGGCAGATTAGTTGTACGCAATCATGATAGATAGTTTATCCCAGCCCCAAACTGCCGCTTGGGAAATCTTGCACGCAAACGAACAGAAACTCAGTCATTATTAGTGTCAAGAAGGTATACGGAGGCAAAATTTGGTTGGCAGCCAGGCAAGATGAATCAAGGCGAAAAAGTGACCAATTGCATGTTCAAAATGGAAATTGATAGGCATGTTGTAGTTTGGAAAGATTTTAAACACCAGAGAAAGTCATACATTATTAATTATTCAGAGATTAAATATTTAAAAAGTCTTTCTCTATGGAGAAATACATTTTTAAGTCAATGTAAATTTCTTGTGTAGTGTCCTAATTTTAAAACTCTATCCCAGAAGCTGCCCTGTAATAGTTTAGAGCGCATCTTATTACATAATGTTAGGTATTTCCTTCAGTAAAAATATCACAAATAAACAAATGATTCACCAAATAAGCATTTTTAAGATAAATAAAAGGTACGTTAGTTTTGTTGAATTGTTTCTAAGCAAAATACCCTGCAGAACTCCTTGCAGTGGAGCACCATGCTAATATTTATCACCTTTGAGAAGGTATCTAAGTATTTAATGAACAAAACAGTAAAATCCACCTGTGTGAGCAATCACAAGTCTTGGCTCTTTAATAAATAGCAAAAAATTGCTAAAAGAGAATGTCCTCAAGTTTCATTGCCTGAAGTGATATGCTCTGACAAATCTAACAGCTCTTTCTGTGTCATTCCTAATGCACTTGTCACTCAGTATTATCCATCCTCATTAATGACAATGGGAAAGTTTATCTTGGGAACACGTTTTAAATCATCCACTCTTTACAATAGGACCATGAAATCTCTTACAAAACATGAGGCGGGAACAACTCTGACAACAAAACCCCTTCCTGGCAGCTTTACTCTTAATTCCTGTTCAAGGAATAATGTGTTTATCATACAGCCATACAGAACAATATATTAGATGAAACTTGAAACAAGAATAGCTGGTTTGATTTTTCAAGATAGGGAGTATTTTTACGATATTTTTATGATGTTGAAAACACTAAATCTTTTAGGAATGTAACTCTGGTATGGAGTCATTCACTTTTTTTTTAGGATGAGAAAACACCTTTAAAAACATCCATAAAATCATTGCAATATACACTAATAAACACTTCATATTAATGGTGATATTTCTCTCAAAAATATGACCTCTGACTACTGCCTTCATACAAATTCTGCTATATCTATAAATATTTTTACCAGGGGTCTGTGTTGCACCTGTAAAGATACTTCAGTTAAGTCCAATTTTCTCCCAAAATGCTCTGTTTTGATTATCAGTTCTGAAAACTGGTCCCCCTGTTATCCTAATGAAATGCATGTACAACAGATGGAATGCAACTATCCACATGATGTTGAGTGCTCCAATGTTTAAAAAAAAAAGCAACATCAAGTGTTTCATAGAATCAGTTCTAAGAAACAACACCAACAACCTTCCGTGACAGCAGTAGCTAAGATAACTTACTTTCAAATAGCTCTTCTCCTAATCTGCCTTCAATAAAAGCTGATCTTTTAGGGCAATTCAATTGGCAACAATATAAAAATTTTCAAAACACCAACTCCAGAAACCACAGATAACAAGAAACAGATGTTGCAGTATATGCATATTTGAGTGAACATAGGCAATTCCTAAGATGAGTGTGTAGAATAACATTACAGAGGATACAAATAGGCACCATGGTGGGTGTAGGTGAGAGGAAAGGAGACTGCAGAAGCAGAAGAGCTCAGCTTATGCAAAGCGTGTAGTTTTTATTTTAGACTACACAGGAAAATGTGTTTCTAATAGGAGGATATATAAGTAATCCACTGACAAAATCCTTTCAGTCCTTCTACCCTCAAGCCTTACTCTACAAACACAGTGGAAAATTTTCCTTTGTAGGTTTAGGTGAGTTTGAGAAATCGGTATCTAATTCTCATGGCTTTTTCAAAGCCAGAATATCCTGTTAAGGTAAGGAAAAAGACAACACAGACCTAAGTCCACATCAAAACTGTGTCTTTTTTACACTGAAACTGGTGTCCTGAAATCTTCTGAAGAAGCTCATGTTTTCTGAAGACAGATAGAACAAGAACAAGCCAGTTCTTCGTTCAGTACTGAAAAAGGTTAGATAAAAAAACTCACAAAATTCAGAATTTTCTGATTTTTTTCACAGTATTTTATCAGTCAGTAGCTGCTTGTCTTCCTACTTTATTAAAAAAAATTAGAAATAATGTGGCTTTTAATCTTAACGGAAAAGAAATAAAATATCACATCAGTCATTTCTTATCAACATACAAAGGAAGCATAAAAGAACAAAACCTAAGTAGGATGCAAATAAAAATAAAACAAATGTGTTAATGTAACTATTTAAATATCATTAAAATAACTATTTTAAAGAAGTTAATAAACAATAATAAAAATTAGCCTAACACATTTAATAGTGATCCTCACTTAAAAAATGCCTCTTTACTTGAGCAAAACCTGAATTCTGTTTAACCAGAAAGCCATTCAAAGCATCAGGAATTTGCTCCTAGTTACTTATTGGTGTATCTGCACATATTCAATATTTATGCTGTCTTTCTCTCTATCCATTTTTAAAGAGAATTAAAGGAGTAGCTAAACCTCTGCCAATAAGATGACAGGAAGGCTATTTTTAGTCTAGATGATGTAGACTGAACACAAACAGCCCATGGCTATGGCACTGTTGAGGATCAGATCTAAACACAAATAGTACATTTTCTTCTTATTAATCCCTTATTTTAAACAGTAGCAAGAATTACACATTAAGTACTTGTTCGTGTCTCTTAATAACACTTATCCTAGAAGCAGTGCCATTCTTCCCTGTATTACAACAGCAATAACCCACATAGCTCCTCTCATTACTCTCTGGTAGCAAAAGGTTTTTGAAAGGGCATTTGAGGCAGCACAGGGAACCTGCAATTCACATGGATATGAAGTCGTAGACCAGAAGGTGAGAAGTACTGGTTAAGAAGCATATGTTGTTATCCAAGGGGCTTCAGATTGCAGGTCTGAGTCTATGACTGCAGTGATTATTGATTAAGGAACACATTAATAAAAACCTAATAATCAGAGAAGAGATACAACCAACAGATAACAAACACCACATAATAGAAGAGCTGAAAATAAAATGTTGCTGTGCTTATTTTATACTTCACACTCTGTGTCAGGACAGGCACAGGCTGTGGCTGGTTCCAGGAGGTGGCCTCACTTGGGCTAATCGTGAATGCAGACTGTTACTGCACCCTGCCTAACTTGTCTACTTGTTCATCTAATTATTTGTTGTCTCACAAATAAAAGCAACAAAGGATGCACATCCAAAAACTATAGTCTACCAGAACACTGTAGGCCTTGACTAAGAACACATGAGTGCAGCTGCTGTGGTTACACCTGTTGGGCCACCACAGCCCTGAGTCAGCCTTATGGCAAGGACAGTAACTGCAGCTATTATTCAAGTGCATCAAATGCGTTTTTTACAAATAAGTAATTAAGGCCCTAACTCAAAAGCCCATGTATATTCCAGGTATCTGATGGAGACTTGGCAGGCCCCTCAAGATTCAGCTATCATGCTCAAGTTGCCTACCTCAAGCATTCATACACAAGTCTTTATGGAACAAGTGAATGCAGAGATGCTTAGCAGGGATTACGGAAGACCTTAATGATTTAAATATTAAGCAGTTAGGTTATTTTAAGAGTAGCAAGCCCTTCTCAGATGCAAATGTAAATTTATCCCTCTTCCCAGAGAATTCATGTGCTCTCTTTTAAAAGTGATACATTTGTTTTTATTTTTGTTTTCTGATTTTGTTCTAAATGTAACTGAGGCAGACAGATTGCCCAAAGATTTGTAGTTCAGTAGGTAGAAAATAAAACTCCATGTTCTCAACTTTGTAACACAAAGATTATATGAATTTTATGAGTCTCCAAGTAAGAATTCTTCAGTAATTTTTGCTGTAACAGGCTCTAAGGAAGACAAAAAAGATAAGATTCCATAGACTCTTGTTAGCAGCTACAAAACATGGCTTTCCCAAACCTTTAATATCTGAAATGAGGCATTTCAAATGAATTATTTTCACAGAGCCTCACTAGCTGCTTTGTGAAAGTCAGGTAGCTTATGGCTGGTTTGGGCTGGCAGCAAAAATTATGTTATTTACTTAGATATCAGGACACTGATGCAAAGTTTGAGTTATTTTACGCAACATAATTACTGTTTGCTTTCTTCAGGAGGAAGGACCACAGGAAGGAGTTGAACTTGGTCGTGCCAGGCAAGTACAAACTTTTGTTCTGAAGGAGGTAACAGTGAAAATCAATGTTAAGCTTTTTGTAAGACTGGAAATATTAACCCTTAAGCTACAATTTTCAAACTTGAAATTCAAAACATATAGAATTTGATTAAGCTTGTTACTAGTCACAGCGAACTTTTGGCTTGGTTGCACTGTTTTCCCATGAAATGACATTGTAACCCTTCCTGGGTTTTGGATGAGGTTGTCTTATAGTTTCCTAGTTTACAGAGTTCCTTCTCTGTATGGGCAGATCAATAATCAAAAGTACAACAAACGGTCCTGAAACAAAAGATACAGATGGTTGCCCAACTCTTTGACACTGATCCATGAAGTCATCATCTTCTCATTTTTTCAATGACAGTTCTGAATTCCCACATCAATGCGTTTCAGTGAGGTTTGGGTGTGACACAGGTCTTTGGCTGAGAAAACGTGACTTAAATTTTTATTTTCCTGCATCTAAAGACACATAGAATCCAGAGATATATTTTACTTTGTAGCATCAGGATGGAATCCATTATTGTTTGTAAAGTGAGAATATCATGCAATTATGCAATATCATGTCTTTATTCAAATTTGGTGACATTTTAGAGAACATTCAATGGAAGTAGTAGTTCTCAGCAGGAACTGAATACTATCTGCTGCTTAATTCTTTGTGCTTCTTAAATGCTCATGGTCAATATCTTTCTAACATATCCACACACCTGAAAAAAGCACTACTGTTTTAGTTCAAAAATAGAACACTTGTAAATAGAAGATTTTCTGATCTTTACTAACCAGCACTTGTACAAAACATCTCTTCAGCCTACCTTTCTTCTAGTGCTAAGAAACTGGAAATATGTAAACTACTTCAGTTGTCTAGCAAATACAAGATAAATTGACCCATTTATTTACAGGCTGAACAAGGCCAATCCATTTCATGCTGCAGCGCTGACCCTTAGCACAGATACTGTGAATGAGCAGTCCATTACAATATGTACAACTGACCTTTAATTGCGTTAATGGCTTTGTTGCATGTTCTTCCACTGTGACAACACAATTATGGAAGAAATATTTCTAAACAACATAATGATTTAAATGCAAACATATATGAGCTTAGTCTACTGGCAAGGAACTGCAGATGTATTATGATTTAAATGTTGAAGTTCTGAAAAATTGAATGAAACCCTCATATTACGCTTGTATAATGTCAACCCATAAAACAAACGTAGTTGTTGAAATAAATGTCAGGATAGTACAAATCTTCATCTGCAGTCTAAAAGTTAATGGTACCTTCCTGTATTCATCTTCAGAATATGTACATAAATTAACATTATTCAGTATTACCCAATAAAAAGCTGGTGATTTCAAACAGAACTTTTTCGTATATTCACAAGCCATAAGTGTTTTGAAATTCCATGTATTGCATACCATGTATTACTTGATTTCAGTTTTATGTACCATTAGAATTCAGAGATTTTCTTCTCTTTAAACAGGAATGTTCCAAGTACTGTTTTACCTCAAGTTATTATAATTCAAAAATAATCTCCCAAAACTTTATCTAAATTGTACTGTCACAATTTTAAACACGTTTATTTATTCAAAATTGTTTGAAAGAATGTAATACATTTTTGACAGGCAGTCTTTTACAATATTGAAATCAAATCCTTGATTTCATCAAACCCTTCATATTCTGCGCCTTATTCCTGGAAGGCTCATGCCAAAATGATTTAGTTTGATTTTCTTTAACAATGGTAGGTTGGCTTGACAGCATCTGACAAAACAATTCAGTGAAGTACACCATACCAGGTAAAGAGAACCTGAACTGGCTACTAGATGAAATAATGCAGAATAGAGCTTGGAATTAAGATAGAATCAGTTTTATGGTGAAGTATTTAAGTATTACTTATTTTAGATATTTAATTATTACTAATGGTAAATTAAGAAAATACTATGGCATTGTATTTGCTATATTTCAACTTCTGTTTGAACAAGCCTAAGGTAATGTCTTCATTAATATCATGGGAAAAATGGTCAGGAAAAAAACAATACAAAAATGGTTTGACTGGCAGAAATTTAATTTGAATGCTATTGAAATGTTTCACCCCTCTCTATTAGAACACTTAATTTGATGTGCAGCGTTCCCTGAGTGTGTGTCCCTGAGCTGAAGGTTCGCCAGGTATGACATTGCTGTTCCAGGCAAGCTGAGGAAAAATAAAAGTTTTCTATGTAATCCCCGAAGGTACACATGTTCTCAAATATATGGTGACCAGAGGACCTGAAATGTTTTATTAAACACCACTTTCCTGAAAGAGTGGTCAGGCGCTGGAATGGGCTGCCCAGGGAGGTGGTTGAGTCACCATCCCTGGAGGTGTTCAAGAAACATTTAGATAAAGCATTGAGAAACATGGTTTAGTGGGGTTATTGGTGGTAGGTGGATGGTTGGACTGGATGATCTTATAGGTCTTTTCCAACCTAGCTAATTCTATGATTCTATGATTACATGGAGAATTAAAGAAATTCACTTCCTGTAATGCTTCAGAATAGTTCTGTCTTGCTTTTAACCAGGAATTACCTGCAAGGTTTCATCCATGCCACAGGCAGTGGCAGCCAGGCAGTCCCAAGCCTGGTACAGGCAGGTTCCACTCTGGGCTTACAAGGCCCTAACATGGGGTCAAGACTTGTAATTCAGTGCGCGACTCTAAAATACAAAGAGTTGTTTTTATGGAGATCCCAATATCACAGCATACATCATGTAGTGTACATTAGCTTCGGTGTTACATTGTGTGAACTTCATCCCAGCGAACGTGAATTAATTTCCATATTTTACTGGCTAACTGCTACATAACTTCATCTTAACATCACCCTAAGTTTCTAATAAACCAATGTTTTGCCTTCTGACAGTTCTCAAGCTCACATCTTTTTCATTAAAATACTGCCTAAAATAGTTCATTAATTCAAATGCATTTATTAAATTCAACATTAAACAACTTCGTAAGAGTCAGTGAAAGATGACCAGGATTAGGGAGAGCCACTAATGAAGGTTGCTTCAAGTAGAATCATCTTGGGAGAAGCCTAAAAAAGTGATGGCTCTAGGATTACAGCGGACACTTAATTCTGCTTTGGTGTGGGATGTGTGTGTATTTTACAAATATGCTGATCCCATATGTACTGGTGACAGGGTTGATTTGCTCCTCCAGGACAAACAGGTCACTAATAATCCCAAACCACTACATCCCCACTTGCCCTTGATGTGTTAAACGAATAATTACAAAATGTTACAGGCAGCTCAGTTTGCTATTCAGTGCATCACAAAGTCAGGATCAAGCTTGTGCTATGCCAGTACCACACTGAAGCACTGCAGACATCATTTTTGACTTGAGCTTATCGATCTCCTTTGGTAAGGAGGGTATAGCAGTAGTTAACTGCACTTCTATTTTGCTAACAGGAAGTTTTCCGCAGTATAATCTGTGTGAAATAAAAAAAATGAAAAGGGATAGCATGAAAAAAGAAGCTAAAAACACAGATTTCAAATGGAAGATACATACAACGTATTTCCTGTTTTTGCTTGCCCGATTTACCGCCTTAAAGGAGAAGAGTTTTAAGTCTTCTTCCACATGCCCCTGCTGGACACATCACACGCGCATGACTATCTGGAGTTCAAAACAAATCTTGCACATTAATATTCTTACAGTGCTTTTAATGATGATGAAGAAAGAACATTATTACAATGCCTTTGGAATTGCATAATTATTTTTAATTATATGAAGATCCTGTTGTTGTTTTTTGTGCTGATGTTTCCTTCCAAAGACGTATGCTTATAATCTGACAGCTAACTCTAGGCAAAATGCACTGCAGTCAGAGTGCTCCACAGTGCCATGTTGTATCTGCCTACCACTGAGAAACTACAGCTTGGCTGCCACAGGAACCCTTTACTGCTGACTTTCTTCCTTTCCTCTTAGGAAACATCTCTCAGAAAAGAATCTCCTGAACTCATGCGTTGCACTCTTGAAACTTACTTATTTTTGCCCTGTGGCTCTTGTGAATTCTTCAAAATAAATAAAAATGAAAATTTCACAGCAGCTGTAATAATTGTTAGAGAAATGATATACAGCTTACGAGGAAAAGCTTATTTGCTGTGCTACTAACTATCGACTGTTACCTGAAGATTGAAAAAATGAGCAGTAAAGCAAAACTTGGGAATTTGAAAAAATCCCAGCTATTTTTTTGCAAACATCGGAATTTATGGACAATTTTAACCTTAAACACAAAATTCTGGAGGTTTATGTTGACCAGACAGTAAGAAAGGGAGTTAATCAAATATGAATCTTCTCCAACTGTCTTGTCAAACCAGGTAATGATGTCCTGCCAGCCAAACTCAGAGGGAACATGTGAAACAAATACAAAAGTAAACAGGCCTTAAGCTGCCCAAGGGAAAGTCAGCAAGATGGCAGTTTCAATCATTTGGAATAATACTAAAGCAGCCTTAGGCTTTTCTCAGAATGGAAACATGTCACTGTTACTGCAATATTTCAACAAATCAGAAAGCAAAAGAAAGGAACACTTATGTAATCACAGCCTTGGAACAGCACTTTAACTCAATGTTTAGGTGGAAAATAATTAAGAGGAAATTCCCTTTTTGTGAGCAATTATACCTAAATAACAAAGACAAACAACGTTTCCTTGGACATTCTAGGAGTGAAAAAATCAGAGACAGATTCCTTTGGCTTTGATATAGGAGTGACACCAAAAAAAGTTCTACCAAATAAAATGGTGAGCATAATGTTTCTACAAATTGTCGCCAGTGCTGATAAAAGCTACGCTCTGAGCTACAAACAAAGCAAAAAGAACTTCAGGAACGATTCTGCTGAAAAGTTTCATCAAGATGAATGGGTTGTCATATCGTTTAACTGAGAAATCAAAAAATATTTCAAATATTTGGGGAACTTACCTAATCAGTAAACTTTCAGTATGTGTCTAGTCATGTAGCCATCTTTTAGTCAATCATCAGAAAATCAAAGGCAAATTGGCATGACTCAACCCAAACTTTAATACCGCATGATTGTGTCGTGTAAGCTTGTTTTGTGCGAGGGCTGCTGTGGTTTTAGCAGAGAGATTAACGACCGGACCTAAGCTGGCCTCCAAACCTTGCCCTGCTGATGCCTCAAGCCCTTTGAAGTCTGACCATCATACCTGGCAAAACAACAGTGGGAACTAGGCTGGTGTCAGATCTAATCAAGTTTCCTGCCTCAGCGTAGCTAACTATGGGGTACACTAATTGGCCCAATTGCGGATTATACCTTTTGCTACAGATTCAAGACAATAATTTAGTCAAATGATGGTTTTTATCTCCTTCTAATTAAGATTCCAAAGTGGGAAGAAATAGGATTAGACAGGCTAACTTCAAAATTGTGTCCTTTAAAGAGGTATGCACATAAGGTAGGTTGCTGATAATACTGCATATACGTATATATTGCTATTAACTAACGTGAAGATTTGGGAAAACCGGGTGCAGCTTCTGCACCTTTTACCATGAGGATTTAAGTGCTCCTGAGAAAGGTCTGTCTCCTAATTTGAAAATGGAAAATGAACACTCATAACTATCCACCAAGGTGCACTGCCATCCGTAAGGTGAAAAACTCCCCACCCTTTACAATACGCTTCAATCGATCTTATTTTGACAAAGATGCAAGAAAAGAGATGGAAACAGTTAAAGGATTCTGCAGACTATAATGAGGTAGAGTCCCTCCCACAAAAAAATGAAGTCTAATAAAACAGATTTGACGTTTAAAGTTTGTTACTGATGAGGGCCAAGCTGGTGATCCAGACATGAGAAAATCCATGCCCCGTGCCCTCATTATAAACCATAAAATAAGAAAGTTCTATTGACAAAAACCCTCGTTGGAGAAATTTTGCTATTACTTAGAAATTGTGTATTCCAAACTTTTCTTATGTAATGTCATCTTAAAGAGGCATCTGAAGTAGAGACCGATATTATTATCCCCAATTATGTAGGTAACTAAGCAGTTGCTTTCCAAAAACTACTACGTACTCAAAATATAATTTAAACTTGCATTTAAGCTACTGAAGAAGTCATAAACTTGGATGCACTTTATATAAGCCATACTCGTGCGTGTAATGCAGACTTCTGTGCCGCTTCATGCTTTTACCACCAGAACAAAACTGACTGCTGACTCATCACATTCTAACCGCGGAACCCAGTTTTAGAAGACTGTATTCACATCCCTTCTTAATTCAATTTTCCCTTGCTCCCATTTTCTTATGGACCTCATTGCTCCAGTCAGCCTCACTGCAGTCTGCCTCTCCGAATATAAGGAAGAAAAACTTTTGGATTACTGAGTAATGAAATGTGGGCAGGATCTTATGAGCTCAGAAAGGACCAGTTTGCGTCAGTTTAATTTCTAGAAAGCACATCTCTAACAAAAACTGAAAAGGGCTGCAGCTGAGCAGCGAAGAAAGAAATTATTCAAGTGGGTCATGTACACATATCTGGGGCAACAGGTTGTTCCGAGAGTTCCACTGCAGCCGTTCCCAGCAGTTCTGTCCCATGGCTAATTACATTCCTTTTACGGAGCCTCCTGTTTAGTGTCTTTCCCCCTTTCAAATTACATTACAAATTAGAGTCACGCACAGAAAAAATATATTCTTAGTCAGGATTCAAAGTGAGAAAGCATCACAATATTCTGATTCGTAGCTCTGCTAACTGTGATTTTCCTGTGCTACCTAATGACCTTGTGTGCTTCTTTGAGCTTCTGAAAGAAGTAAAAACATTTGTATTTTAAAACCAATTGCGGACTATTAAAGTTTCTGCTTGTAATGTACTGCTCAAAAGCAGTTGTTAAAATGGCTTAATACCTCACAATGCCTGCTTGCATTAACCGCATTCTCTGGAAAATGAGAAACATTACAAATGAATGTCTTTGGTGAAAAAAGCTTTCCTTCATGTATTTGCCCCTAAGTGGCTTTTGAAGAGGATACCTCTACTTGGGAAACTTCTGGCACGCATGCAGAGATGACCTGCTTGAAGAAGTGGCTGCCTGATTAACTATTAACTACTCTCAATAGGATTAGATAATTAAAGACATTGATGACCATTAATTAGGAGGAGGGCACCTTAATTTGTCACTTGATAGGGCCCTTTCAATGATTTATAGGTTAGGGCTACTTGCAATTGTGAAGGGGAGGGGGCAGTGAAGAGAGGGAACCCTCAAGTTACCTTATCAAGTGGCCAGCTAAAAAGGGCAGAGGGTCAAATAAGGGCCAAAGTGGTCACTTAAGGGTGAAGTCCCAAACACCAAAGCAGTGCCAAGCCACATTGACCATCATTTGGTGATGGAGTAAAAAATATGCTAATTTATTGGTGGCAATTCTCTCTTTTTATGGTTTCAAGCAGTTAAGACAAGTGGCCTGCTTAAGAGCTTTTCATTTGAAAAGAGATTAAACAAAATGGTTTGTCAGGGATGCTTGGCTGTTTTATGTCTTTGTTAAAAAAAAAATTTGCCCAGACTGTACCGATGACTATCACATCGCCCCAAAAGCCATCTCCCATCTCTAAGCGTTACTTGGTTAATAAATACATCAGCTCTAATTGCTTAATAGCGCTGTGTTCATTTGCTCTTTAGCAAGATTAAAATGAAATACATCTTTTGTATTACTGCCTTCTATCAGGACTGTCTGCATAAAGGTCACGGAAAAAAGTTTAAATTTAGTAGGAAATTTACTTAAGGACATTAGTGTAAATGATACTGTGTTTAAAATGACATAAAAGAGCGAAAGGTGATTTCAGTAATGCAAAGAAAATGGTTTCTGAATACTGATAAGGACACTTATCCCTCATACCACACACAATTTTAGGCAGCATTATACATTAAAATCCCTCTACCGGGGTAATAACATGTAGCTACTTTCCCACCCACTAACAGAAGTAAGAGCAAGTCATTAACATTTAATTAAATATGCTCCTGACATCCTTAGAAACATGTCACGCTTTGTTATTGAAGGTTGTGGCCTACTTTCTATGTACATTTAAAACCAAAATAAACTATTTATAACGGACCGATTTAGTGCGGCAAACGAGACATCTTTAATTAGAAGGCATACTACAGCGTTTCATAAAACCATTCTGAACAGCAGAAACGTAACGAAATGAATTTACAACATCTGATGCATATTTCATGCATTTCACAAAATGAAACATAAGAGACGGGATTAGCTCCACCTTTTGGGTTCTAAATAGTGAAACAAAACTGCTTCTCTTACCTCAACGGTGAACTGCTTCCTTTTTAATCTAAAAGCAAGGTCCTTCGTGTCTGACACATCACAGATCAAGCTATTAAGCCGAGGAATCTGATGCACATGAAGCAAACCTTGTGGAAAGAAGAAGTAAAGGAGGGGAAAAAAATAAGAAAACGCTGTCATCCAGATGCATAAATTAGAGAGTCTTACAGCAGAATCCTGTATATTTACACACACTCATCCTCCCCTTTTTAAACTGGAGCTTACTACCAGGAGCAATGAAGCAAACGGTGCGATTATACTCAAGTAATCAAGCAGAATAAGATAAACAGAAATCCTTGTGCGAGGAAAACTAATTGCACTTTGGTACAGAAGTAGAGATGTAAAGAGGGATCTTAATACTTGTCAAAACTACAGCCAGTTTGTGTGTGATTTTCTCTTGTATTTACAGTAAGCAAATATGGCTATCACCTTGCATGCTGCCCACGGCACCACTGAGTGATCTTTATTTTATTAAATGCACCAGTAAGCAGCCAGCAAAACAAGGCTTATGGGTTACTGATAACCACTGAGGCTCTAATGAGCGCTGCTGCGCTCTGCGCCCTCAAAAAGGCTGAGGAAAAGTTTCTGGAAAACGCTGATTTCGAGCACCCTGGTGCACGGATTTTAACCCCTCTGCCATCCGCAGAGAAATACATTTTTCACGCACAAGAGGCTGAACTGGCCGCTCAGATGTTTTCACCAGCGCTAGGTACACTGCAAGCTCTGCATTCTGTCACTCGCAGCTCAAGCTGATGCCTTCTGACAAGGACGCTGGATGCTTTTTGTGCAGCCTAATATAGTTTCTGAACAACCTAAGGGTGATTTTCTACATCTGAAAACCAGGAAAATTCGACAGGGCTTCTCGATTACTGGCCTGTATTTGCTATTCATAAAGCCAGTGTCAAAATGGAAATACTGAACGTTTACAAAAGGCATCTCGCCTGAAAACGGCAGCTGTGAGAGAGAAAACCCCAAACATTAAAGCCCTTATTTAAAGGAAGGCAGGTATTTTTCAGGGTCTTATTTCTTTTTAAAAGGGAGAATAGGGAAAGGAAGCTCCTAAAATTGAAATACTTTAAAAAGCCCAATGCTCATAAGGTACTAAAAGCAAAGTCCTCAATGTTATCACAGAAATATTTTATAATAATTGGTTCCTGAATATTTCAGCCTCCTACCCCTGCCTCAAATCCGATAGTATATAAAAATATTTCTTTTGGTTTTGAGTTCACAATATCACCATTATATGCAGGAACAGCAGGCATAACATAGGGTTGCTTTCACGTGTTATTTTTAAAATTTAATCAAGACCAATTTATATCACTGTTATTTTACTGACTCCTTAACCCCCTAAATTTACAGAGACTGTAACAAAATTACTAATGCAGAATTCATGAAATAAAGCAATAATTTAAACAAAATTTAAACACCAAAAATGATTTTGCGTACATTTTTACAGCAAAATAGGAAATAACTGCTAAAAAGCACGTTGTCTTAAAAGATCTCCTCACTGCTGAGAAAAGCAGTATCAAATTGACAGAATTATGTTAGCGTAAACAAATGCCACATCACCATTATGCAATGGGGAAAATAATTAGGCAAATTATTCTAGCTTTTGTTTAGAATTCCTTTTTCATTCACCTTTTTCAGACGAGGAAATAGGCACTATTTTCTTCGTCAAAATATTTCTCTCTCGTTTATTACTTACAGCCTGCTCACACACAGTGGTGTCTCAGCACCATCTTTGCTGCTTTTTCTGTACACTCTGCTGTGAAAAACACTGCCGCGCTCTCACATGTTTACGGCAGGTTTCAGGGAAGCAGTTTACTTTCAGCTGAAGGTTTCCATGGAACTACAGTAGTATCACAGTAATAATAGCTGTAATTTATGCACGCTCTGTGCACCACTCAGGATTAGCTAAAACTGTTTGTTATTCACTGCTTGGGCTACGCATAACTTCTAATCTAATCTTCTAAAATTTAAATAGTTCTGCTGAAACAGCTTACAGAATCTTTGGGAAAAAAAAAACAACACAAGATTAAACACCCTTACATATTTTGAAGATAAATCACTTGAAAGGCTGCATGCCTTTTTGCTAAGATTAGTTTCATATTTTACGTGCCACATACATCCACATTCATTTCTGTAAATGCACAGCTGCCCTAACTGAAAGCCACAAAACAGTGCATTATTTTTAGGTAACGTTTATACATCGCATCATTTAGCAGATTATTCCCCTTAATATAATATATGTTTTTCCATGTTCTCTACTTAAAACTTGTCAGATCCGAAGTATTGATTTCATGACAAGTTCAGCTCACTGGTCAGATGATTGCCAAGCCTCCTCTGCATGTGAATTCCCCAAAGCCTGCCTGTTGAGATGTACATCTGATTGAGCCATGCCTCAGTAATACGGCTTGACAACATGCAAGGAGTTGCCATGTTTCCTTTGCAGCCTTAATGCACTTTACGGAAAATTTTCCTAACTCAAGAGTGGTTAGCAAGGAGGAACATTTAAGAGGTATATTCTAAAATGAAATCAAATTCTACTTTAGAGCAGATACCCGATTGGAGGGTAAAGCCGCTAAGTGCCCTAGAAACACTCAGGGCAGACTTTTCGCATTGCTAAAGATGGAACTTACCGTGGTAATCCTTGTATAATGGATTGGTTTCTCTCTCAGAGCCAATAAATGATTCAAGACCAACTACCACATCTGACAAGTTTGTTACACGTTCCATAATTGCTTTATTCTGTAAGACACGGAAACAAAATACACATCGTATGTGATGAAAAAAGTAATTAATGTTCACGGAGTAAGCCTTGGTCTTCTCAATGACAAACGGTGGGAAAAAAGAGGTCATCAATACCTAGAAATCAGATTGAGGGCTATTTTATTTGCTTAAAATAGAAGGAAATTTGTACCTAAAGGAAAATATATTTGACACAAAGAAAACATAAGAGAGTCAACAGCACTACATTCATATTTTCCTAATCTTTCTAAGATAAGCATTAGTTCACATTTGAGATATTTACAAGCATGCGGCAGTGAAGCGTGGACTTGTACCATGATGCCAAGCTTTTGTGTTCTGGAAACCTTGTCTCTTAAAACACTTAGGCATATCACCTCTAATGTTTTGAGCAACCGCAACACTGCATTACTCATTCTGGTCATCAGTCAAACAGCATCGATTAAAACATTAAAAAAAAGAAAAGCATTTTCTCCAGTGCTGCTGCTTCTAAAAAGCCCTCTCGATACAACTTATGACTCTAAGCTTGAAGTTGCATTACCACTTCTCAGCATATTTGAGATTTATGAGTCCTTCAGTGACATCATAATTTAATAAACAAAAGGAAAAAAGGGACAAATCCATGCTAAAAAGCAAAATACTTCTTCAAGTAAAGAAACGGTTATCCCAAAACTGCCAGGACAGCTGGCACAATCTTCTTCTTGATGGCTGTAGTTGCTGAGCCCATCACACCTCCAGGGGTATCAAGTGCAATCGCCTCAAAATGCACCCATGCCAAGTAGAAAGAACTAGTTCTGTAGCTCCACGTTAGAAATTTGTATTTTTATTAATGTTAAATACTTTTGTATGTTCTGAGCAAACTATGTGACTGACGCTTAGTACAAAACGTGAATTTAAACTTTTTTCTTTTTAAACTTTAAATAAAAAAATCACACAATAATTGGTACCATAGAGAAAGGCAAGATGCCAGATATGTTTGTAAAATCTGTGCATTACACTGACATGCTTGTTTATTAAAATAGTGAGCACCGCATCGATTGCTTTCAACAACAGAGCCACAGAGAAGCCTATGAGGCAGATGTGGAAGGCGACCATTTCCTACTCCCGCCAAAGAGGTGAACTCTGCTTTTAAAGCGTTTCACAAAGTAACCGTGGCCTGCCCTGCACAGCCCAATCTGCTCAGGGTACAAGGCCCAAAGCCGCCAGTCCCCTGGTACCTCCGTACCCCCTCCCTTCCCCACCTTATGGGCCAGATGGCATTAAATCCTCTGGACCAGTCTCTTTACAAAGCTGCTACTTGTGCTCAGGCCAAAATGGTCTTTCCCCATGGAATCGGAGAACTTCAGTTTTACCTGCAAAGTCTAATGATCGGTAAAGATAAAAGAATATAATACTACAGAATTTCCTTACTGAGCAATGATGCAAGTGAACTGAGGTAAAAGAATGTTGCTTCCAGATTAAGCCTTACACTTCATTATTGCGTGCCCTAATTATATCCACCACTGAAATATTAAAGATGACTTGCAAATTAGTCCCTCTTCTAGGAAGAGAGAGACAGCATACCGTATTTTAATGGAAACTCTTAGTCACATTATTTTATAGGGTCAGTCACTTAAGGTCGCTATAAATCTGAAGTAGCCAGTGACCTCTGTAAATCCACAGACTGGAAATTACCTTATTTTGCCACTTCTTCAGCAGATTGCTGGGTGTTACTTGTATAAGAAAGAAACATTAAAGTGTAATATAAGCTAACAGGTAAATACCGGTGATTTCTGGAAGCTAACCGGAATTCTTAGTATAGGGAAAAAAAAATCAGACCATTTGGAAAAAAAGTTTGTTGCTCATTAGTCCTTTTGCTTGTTGGTTTTAACAAACAACGGTTACAAAAACTGTAAGTAGAAAGATGCTCAACCATCAACAAGGCATCCTCATCTCTACAAGTCCCGTAAATCCTAAGAATAGCATCTTCCCTATCTAGTCCTAGTTCTGGAAATATTAAAGCGAGGGACAGCAATAAAATATTTACCTAATGGTACATACTTCAGCATGTTGGTTTCAGCTCTTCTTCTGAATAGTATGCTTTCTTTAATTGTAATCCGTTCGCATATGTTGATTTTGTTGTTGTTTTTAAAGTGTGTCAAAATATTCTCTGGGCTTAATGCAGTGTATCTTGGGAAATATTTTCCACAATGAATTGCCACAACAAATAGACATTTGCTTATGTGGCATTGTTGTCATAGATCTGTATCTATCGTGTATTTTCTAGTTTGCAGTGTTCAGCACATTAATGCCCAATCAAAGCTGACGTCAGCACACAGATAGTTGTGATGTATGGCATACTGACATAAACACACAAATCATGTTGCCCCATCTGGGCTTGAAAATTTAACAGAGCTCCAGATCTTCCTCCAGCCCCATACAAATCTACCTCCTGCTTCTGGCATAAACTTGGCAGCTCTGGAGATGAGCCAGGACATGGTTAGGAGGGAAGCCAGGAACGGGGGGATTCAAGGAAAGAGTTTGTTGGCAGCTAGAAGAGGTATTGTTTTAAATTACATTAAAAACTAAATAAATTAAAGAAACCCAACCAACTCAATCGTGGAAAGTTTGCAATCTTCCTAGATGGACCGCAGTTTTTCTAAATTAGTTAGTTCAGCCGAAATATAATTATTCTAACAATACGGTAGCAACCCTGTTGTGCAGACTGGGCTGGGCATTCATTCTATATCTTACTTAGTGTTCACTGTTTTAGACAGGAATTATCTTTTCAGCTCAAACTTGTAATATCTGAGCTCAAATGAAGCACACTTTCAAAACACTGTTGGAAGAAAATCCATTTAGCTACTTAGATATGTAAATGGCAACTGTACATACATGTTTAACCAGCTTTTAGGGGAAGGCAATTATGGGAAAAGATTGTTTTGTCCTACTAATTTATTTGCAGAATCTACAGAGCTTTGTGTAATTATCTGTGCATATTTAGAAATACTTATTTACAAATAAAGCAGTGTACCATCTTCCACATCTGAGTATAAAGCACGGTATTCTACCAGTGCAAACAGACAGAGAGACTGAATGCTCAAACTTACAGGCTGAAATTAATGCTATGTTTTTTTACTGGATTGAGTTCTTAATGAAGGACAATTTTATCATAACTATTATTTATCAAATCAACTTTGGTTCATCTGAATTCCATATTAGAAAAAAAAAAATCTGTTTGCTTTTTCTGCTTTGCTCTAATTTCTAGTTGTCCCCTCACTTCCTGGCAAAAATTGTCTACAACGAAGAGATATGCCCTCCCATTTTTATTTTGTCGGATTGCAATGGAATTAAGTACCTCATAAAATTTATGTAAAAGGAATATTTAAATTCTCAGTAAACAAATTCGAATAATTGAAAATTTTCCCAGAACAGGTTTATCTTTCCTACATAGCAAATACAAACAATCTCAAAATTTTAAAGGAAAATAAAAAACCTTACAGATCTACAATGAAATCCAACTGGCACCTGTTAAAACTTGAGTCACATGGATTTCATATGTCAGCATTTGTATACTCATCAATATGTTAATAGACTTTAAGATTGATTTGATTTATATATTGGATTGGAAATTAAGTATATGAAGACTTTTTTCGAAGAGATATTTTTGGCCTATATTTTTGTAGTGAGGACTGTATTTGACTTCTGTATCCTTACACTCCCGTAAACTAATTTTGATAAACTAATGTATTCACTGCTTTTATTTAAAAGCATTTGATTATAAGTTAATACACCGAATCCTAAAACTGAGAGTCCAGTAATCTTGATGCTCCATTTGAAGATTCTCAAGAATGAAGATCAAATGAGCAAGTTTATGTAAAGTGATTTCATCCTTGTGAACTTAAAGCAAATTTTGGCATGCAAGTTTTCAAAACAAACTCAAAAACTGGCTACCCCCTTTTTGTGTCTGTTACACTCACTCATGACACTGAAGTAGCTTAGTGCTATAATATACATGAGCACATTGGACTACAATGAAATACTGGCTGGATATTCGATAGGCGTAATCATTCTTAATATTTTCTGAGACATTACCATACAATAAAGTGGTAATGACTTCATAACATACAAATATTTACCACTTGTCATTACTACTTAATCTCCAAAGGATTTTGAATTGAAAAGATAAATTATTAAGAGATATGGCTTAAATATTTAACCATTTGTTAATAATTACAACTGCTAAAATCACAGAATTATCCATACCTTTTATCTTGGTTTGAAAAAACCAAGTTAGTTGTTAGTTATTAGGCCACTGCTCTAGTTTTATAGAGATACAGTTTGTGTGCTTTTTCATTATTCACAAATCCTGAAAATAAATGCTTAATAAATGCTCTGCCAGAACTGTTATATCAGTAATTAACAAAATCCGTAAAGTCAAAAATTCTGTACTTACTCTAAGCACAAGTTGATTAGCCCTTTTTTGAGTGCTTTCACACACCAACTGAACTTTGAATTTAGGTTACATATAAAATTGATGTTTGCTCAGACCACTGAATACACGATGAACAACAGTAGTTACATTAAGAAATTTTGGTATGTAGAAAGCTGCATCGATATCACATGAAAACCCAATCTAAGTTTGATGTCTTTGATGGAATTTTTTTGGATACATTTAAAGGATTTTCTACAAACTTCCAACATCTTCAAAGAGGAGATGTCCACATTTAAATATTCTGAATCTTCTACCTTTGAAGAACCTTACTGACTGTAATAGAACATGCATAAATATCTGTTCATATGGATGAAATCCGAGAAGCACTGATTTTGGCTGATTTGTTGTATGTACTGTATTAAATCAGAAAACTTCATGCAACGAATAGTATCTTTGAATGATTTCATACAAGTTACAGCAGCAAAGAAAGGACATGCAGCAAAGATATAAGCGGGTAATTAGACGCAACATACTCATAAAAATGGGAAGGAAGTGACAAAGCATCTGTTGGCCAATATGTTACATGACGTATTAATTCCAGATTTTGGTTCTTTTAATGTTGGCACTGATAGTCTGCATAAACTCAGAGTCTTCCAACAGTGAAACAAGTTAGAGCTAGCATTTTTTTTATCTTGAAAAATCAAAAGATTTGAGCCATGGTTACCTTCTCTTATACCTGAAACACTGTCACTGTTACGGGAACTCCGCAATGATTATCATCAATTATATCAGATGCGGGCGGATGACACTGTTTAAACATTCTGGATTTAAATATTCAAGAAAAACGATCAGTCATGAAATAAAAACTAAATATCACACACTATAAGGATATCTTTGGATCTTTACTGAGGATAGATGACCTGGACTTGTCTATTATATTGCTTAAAAAAGAATTGATTGCCAGCAAGCCTTGGCACCTGAAATGAAACGTATGTCTGTTTTGCTATTGAAGACCTGAGAGGTTCTTTATAATGTTGTCAAGGACCAGCAGCGAAATGAGTGATGACTCGATATAAATGAAATGAGCAAGTCAGTAAAAGTTGCTGTTGAGATCTACAAAATGAAAGTGAGAACAAAGACTGCATAGTTTAAATCAAACTTTCCATCTGTTGATCTCCAAGTGCTTTACAAAAAATCAGCAAATGCTGCATTCCTCATTTACAAATAATGTACTGAGCACAGAGATGTCATGAGTTGTCCGGAGTCACAAGCCAGTCAACAGGGTGCTGGGAACTCTACCTTTTGCTGAAGCCCTGCCTACTCCCATCTATTTGAGGCTTTGTTTAGAAGGCAGTGAGTGACTATGGCTTTTGGGTGCCATGAAAATATGACGACATGGGAGTCCAAAGCCCAAAAAACTCTGGGTGCTGAAAATCTAGCTATTACCTGGCAGCAAAAGGTGACAGATGTATGGGGTGTTACAGGATTACACTTTCTGAGCGGAATCCCTGTTCTTTTCTAACTACCATTTCCTCAGCACTCATGAACCGAAAGCACAGTCTGCAGGTGACTACGAACAGCTCTGGAAGCAAGGCTCTTGCTTGGATCCTACTACAGTGGCTGAAAGAAATAAGCTTGACTGATTCCTCCTGCTTTTTTTTCTAGTGAAGGATGAGGAGTTGGAAAGAAATCAGTACATGATTCGGGCTGAAATTAGCCCAGCAACTCCCTGGAACACTATCTGGTCCTCTTTAGCAGTGTCTGTTGTGACAGGACAAGGGGAAATGGTTTCAAACTAAAAGGGGAGATTTAGATTGGATATGAAGAAGAAGATTTTTGTAATAGGGGTGGTGAGGCACTGGAACAAGACACCCAGAGAGGTGGTGGAAGCCCCATCCTTGGTGACATTCTAGGTAAGGCTGGATGGGGCTCCAAGCACCTGATCAAGCTGTAGGTGTCTCCATTCATTGCAGGGCAGTTGGACTAGATGACCTTCAAAGGTCCCTTCCGACTCAAACGATCCTATGATGATAAGTTTGTCTCATTAGTGTAAAAGCACACGAATGAAAAACTGTGTGTTAATATTTGTCTTTAATATCTCAGAGGTGAAATGCCCATTTGAACAGATTTTTTTTTTTTTACAAAACTAAACACTTAAAATATTCAATGCTACAAGTTGGTCATAGCGTAGGAGATATAGATGCAAAAGTAGAGAGCAAGAATGAGAATCACATTATCAAATCCTGAAAGCCACAGCAAAATTGCTGAAATTAACGTATTTGAGACTAACTGGCTTAACTAAAATCCTAAGATTATACCAGGAATTATTCACGATTAAAAAAATGAAAGGTTTAAGAGTGCCTTCTGTTGTCTTTTTGCCTGAAAAAAAAAAAGCACTGCAGTTTGCTTTCCAATTCAGGCTAACTACTGCTGCAACTTAAACTCCTTAAACAGTCAATTGCCTTTTATGGACAGGTGACCAAAATAATCCTCCACTGTTATTTCAATTAATAGTACACAAACATCAACAGGAACATCTATCTGACATTTTTAATCAAGTGCAAGGTTCTCAAAAATAAAATCATTTTAAAAAATAATCCCTTATTCAGTATGAAATTATAGGCTGTCATCAGGAGCAGGCTGGCAAAGCTAGGTCCAGATGGGAACTGGCTGGGCAATAAGAAGAGGTAGGGTGGAAATGATGGGTAGGGTGGAAATGATGGGAACCTAAGGAAAGACATGATTGCTCCCTCTGCTGGCAAGGCCCTCACCTGCTTTAATTTTTAACTAATGAGTAGGCATTTCTTTAATTATTTAGGATCTAGCCAATAAATAATGCAGAATGTTCCTTCCTCAGTCTGTTGCTCTGTGTTTGCACAATTTTGAACTTATGGTGCCCTATTTCAGTAGAATAATTTGTCACAGGATTACGGCTCAGGTGGGTATCTAATGGAAGAGTTATTGGTTTTACATTTTAATTGTTCACAAAATGAAAGGCTATGTCAAACTAGTCAACTTTCAAAATATTATATTTTACAGCGTGCACAAATTGTGTATTTAATTTATATATTTCATAATATTATGATAAACTGCTCATCAGATCAGGCTATAACAAGAACCTTTTTATGTAGAAATCAGATAATATAAAAATGAAACATTATGCCACACAAACATACAAAATTACACATCATACCAAAAGAGCGCTCTTCTTCCATGAGTAAAATTCATGACCAAGGAATTTGGAGATAATGTTTGTATTAAAGCTTAATTACAACGTGAGGATAAGTCATTCATTATTTGATTTGTGAGATGAATTAATAGCTGCAGTAAGAACATTTAGAAAAAATCTGTTCTAGGATTTTGGCCTACAACCAGAAGCTCCCAGAACAGGAGGGATCAGCTTTTTTTGCCCACTGTTCTCATCTGAATCCTGGCTGAAAAGCTACTCCAGCTCCCAGCCTTCCAGAAGGCTCCATCCCAGGAATCCTCGCCTGCCATTTGGTTTGCTGATTTTAATCTCACAGGACTTTCTTACAGAGGCTCCACTATGCTGAACTGGCACTTGCTCCTAGAAGTGAGTTATTATTAAACTTGTAGGTCAATTGTGGCACTAACAACTCTTTGGAAGCTTTCAGCCACGGTGTACAATTTGCTGGTCTAATTAAATATTAATTCTAAGTGTTACATTCTGTGGCTAAGAGCTTTTATTTTCCATCATCAGTCTGGAAGAGAAAGAGGTTACAAGGCTAATTTAATCTTTTTTTTTTTTTCCCTTGGCATTAAAGCTTAACTACACAGGCACAAAAACATCATTAAAGATGCAGTATTCCTTTTTATTATGATTATATTGTAATTAATAGAGCAGGTCTAAACAAAAAGATGTAAAATTAGATTCTGAAATTTCAGGGTTTTTTGCACAACACTGAAAGTTCATATAAAAGTTCATATAAGCAAATGCTGCACAGAAATTCAATATTAAGTCATCTGAAAAACACTTAAGATAGAAAATACTTAAGCAACATTTTAACTATAAGATATCATAACACTAAATCATTGTTCTTTGTATTGAAATACAACAGATGAAGCTCCTAGTTAATACAACATGCACAGGGGCTTCTTTTTCAAGAACTTGTAGTTCTACTTAAATGAAAAATCTAGTGTTGCTTCAAAACAAGACTATCTTCATTTTCCAACAGAGTTATTTGCTTAAAGCAGATGACTACTTTGTCTTGCATTATTTAAAGACTGTCTTCTAATCTTTACTTATCGCTGTCCAAATGGGCTCAGTACATGAGCCTCTTCCCTTCTGCTTCCATAACAGTTGTGTCCATGTCTGGACACTGGGCATTATATTAACTACTTAGTCCAGAAGCCAAAAGATTCCATATGCTTGAACAGATGACTATCTTCATACTGTGACGGGATATTTAACTGTTTAGATCTAATATTGCATTTGAAAGATTTTGTTCTAAATAGCACCTCATTTTTTTGAAGTGTCTGTATTTTCAGATTACGTAGATAAAACATAAAATACGATATTCTACAGTTGCATATACCCATCACATTTTAAAGTTTAACATAATCATTTTGAAAGAGTAATTTTTTGATTAAATATGTGCTGACGCTTATGATGATAAGAATGTGTTTATAGCGTTCTAAATTGTAACATCTATTAGAATGAGAAGGCTTTTTTAGCTATACATTTTAACACATAACGTGACTACCCATCAACACAATGTAGCTAAGTAAATTAAAAGACATGGGTGCAAAAACATGTTTCAGGTGAACAATGTATTTGTGCTCGAAATGGGTAGCTGTTACCAAATCAGAAGTGGCAGTGCCAGGATACAGCCCCTTTGCAACCGTAAACTTATTTTATGAAAACAAAATATTTCTGTAACTTGATTAATAAACATTATGAACAATAATAGAAATTAAAAGCAAAATGCTTTACTTTTAGACAATTTACATTTTAATATGTATTTAATGTCTTTGGACTTGCCACTAGATTATAATTTTTAGATGCTTTTATGAATGTCTAGAATATCCAAAATGGAATATTCACATTTGAAAACTATGTGGGAAACACAAGAATAACTGCCATAGACTCATGACTCTCAACATTTCTTTGTATGGAAATTGTATTTCTTGCATACAGTTGTGTATGCCACAGTTAGAAGCTAATAAAGAAAACAGTATAGTAAAATATAAAGACCATTTCATCTCCATAGTTTCTATTTAGAATAGGATTTTGAAAGCTTATTCAACTGATGATATAGAAAAATACATGACAGTTAATCTTGATACAGTTGGTGTTTAATGTTAACATCGCCAAATACTTTTGAAGGTTATTCAGCATTTTGGACTTGCGAACTCACAGAAGTTAGAGTTCTAGGGCATGCAGTCCTGGCTCCTGTCACAGGAATAAAGATTTCAAACCGAGAAATTCACAATTCTGTTGTATTAGCAATGGATTCTAAGGCACTCTTGCTTGACTTCAAGTTTAGCTGCTAAAGCACTCACTGTGAACATGAAAGGCTCTGAATGCAAAAAGGTTTGCTTGTGAATTTTTCTATGCTGAAACATACAGTAATTTATGCACTTCGGTTAATTCGAAGCATCAAAACATTAATATTGCAAGAAATTAATTTTTTAACGTACTGGATGAAATAACGAAAATACCTTGCTAAACAGAACTTCGGACTCTGAGGACAGGTTCTGTAACTTCTGTGACTTATCCATACTGACTTTTCATTAGTCAATTAATTTCCCTTGGTACGCACTGACTAATATGGTGGTTAGTCCTTACCAGTAGTGCAGTTTCATGTTCAAAATAAAGGGTGGCTTCAGTGAAAGCGTTACACGTCTTCAAATGAAAATAATAATCTACTTAAAAAATACATATTCATGAACTTGACTGTTTACTTGAGTGATACAGAGTTGGGAACGAGGGGAATGGAATTATGAACATTATTTAGTAGGAAAGATGCTTTTGGGTTTATAAATATGTGCAAGTATGATTAATAGTTCCAGTAACTGAAGAAAAAGAAGAAAATACTATAGAAAAGTATTATACATTTTAACTTTTTTGTAGTAAAAGAGTGATAATAAAATCACATTCTGTAATATATATTTTTAATACTACTTACTAAAAAGCATAGATTGCCAAAATACAGAAAACAAGAGTCCATTCTAGTTTTGGTAATACTCCTTAATTTGGAAAGTGCAACAAGAAATTAAATCCCTCTTCAATTTGCCCTCCCTGATCATTTTTGCTAGATTTAAAAAATGTAAGTAATTTTCCCTTTTCAAATGCACCATCTTACTTCATAGGCATAATTCATTTTCAAGAAATAGTAGAAAGCCTTGACAAATAACCTTCCATCAACTGTTTTAATCACATTCATAAGTATCTCAATATTTATTACCAGACAGACAGGGTGAGATAAGAGTGTGTTCAATCACGAGAAAATATCAATCAAGCAAAACTTGTCACATATCATCTGAATAAAATTTATAATTGGTTAAGTTTTTAGTGTCATTTTTTTTGAAATTTGCTTCCAGAATAATGTATTCCTGGTTTTGTGGTTGAGAAAATGGAATATTTGTTTTTCTTTATACACTGCACTAGAAGTTTCATCAATAAAACACAAAGAATTTGTGCTCTTTAGCGGATTACAATTTCTTTAACATACTCTGAATCAAACTCCACACACAACAAGATTCTTTGTAAATTTGTGTCTTTTACCAAAATGCATCCTTACAGAAGGCTGTGAAGACATTCAGTGTTCCACAAAACTGGGGGAATGAGCATTATATTCTGATGAATGCAATTCAAAGTTATTAAATTCAGAACAGTGCATTAGCTGGAAATGATCCACACTGGTAGATGTGTATCACAGAGGGAAAAGCATCACAAACAAAATCAGCTTAATGTTCAGTAGATACTGAAGAGACAAAGCACATACTAGTATGTAGGAATAAGTGAAGGAAAAACAATAAGAGCATTATTGTATTCCACGACTGTGAGTTATGACTGAAAAAAAGAGACTGTTTAAAAACATATTAAGAAAGCAGCATGAGAGAATATAGAAAACAATGAGAACACAAGAGATATATAGGGAGCTTCAACTCATTGTCTTATCATCCAAGAACAAAGGTATGATTTCTGAAATGTAAAGGCAAAACTAAACTTTCTGAAAGAAAGAAGCTGAACGGATTTAATTTGTGAACTCCTTGTCACAGTACAACATGACAAGTATTTGGCAAAATATAGAAAGGAAGCAAATCACAAACTACGTAGATAAATATTTCATTTAATTCACATAAAAAATGCAATTCATGCTGCAGACTATCTCGTCTGGGTTGGAATAGCATCGTCCCTGCTGAAAGTAGTGTCAATTGCGAGTTTTATTTGTTCTTCACCAGAGTAACTAGAACTGGCTGCCAGGGACAAGATATGGCATGAGATACGACTGAAAACTATTTTTTTCAAATGCAATCATTTTTCTGTATATGTTATGCAGACACAATAACTTGATAACACTTCACATTTTGAAATCTTATATTTACTTGTTAAGTGAAGGTTTTACTTGCAGACCCCCTTAGTTAATATAGTTAGGAAGCAAAAAATAATATGGCAGATGCAGAAATAATTGTTCAGGGAATAAATGTGGAATTTACTACATCTTCTGAAAAACAGTATGCATTTTCTATGCCTCCAGTGCTCTGGATTTAAGGTTCAACAGAGAAAGCATATGCTAGAACTCATTCTGATCAAATTAAATGCATATACTGAAATGTGCTAGGAAAAAAAGAAACGCAAACAAACGCTCTCTCTTATTCTCTTGAAAACATATTTTCTTTACTTTTTTAATCCAGTAAGAAACCTCAGCAACAGAATGGTGGGTAGCTGGGTTGTGAGAATGTGAGCAGCTGCTGTTATTATAACTAAAGGTCTGTCTACGGCTTGAGCCTGAGAGACCACATGTTCGGCTGTCCTCTCATCTTGCCATCCTCACCAATTAACTATTAACATGGAGGGCTGTACACATGCTCTCAGGGGCTCTTTAACAGGCTTCTTGGAGAGTGGAACAACTACACAGCAGGGCTCTGGGAACTGAGTAGTGTGGGGTATAAGGAACCCTCAGCAGCTTTGCTCCTCCTAATGACAGTTTTCTCCATAGTTCGGTGCTTAAAGAAGGATACATGAAGTTTAACAATTTAAAAAAAAGAAAAAAAAAAAGTAACGCTCTCATTTGTTTAAGGCTGCCAAGATTCTGTAAAAACACATTTCATTTTTTTCCCTTTCAGAAGATTCTATCATTTACTGTAAAGCAATTCTGTTAAAATTCAAAAAGAAAAGTTATTTAAAAAATGAGATATAATTTCACAGGAACCCCAGAGGAATCGATTTATAGAGAATTGACAAAAATGAAAACAAGTACAACTTCCCAGATAAGTCTGCAAAGAAACAGAAGATTATATCCTTTTATTTGTTTCTTAGAAAAACTTGCTCCAGAGACATTTCTGGACTTCTCTTTAGAATACAATATCTTTCACTGATATTTTAAAATATAAAAACAGTACAATAAAATAGGTTCTACGTGCCAGTGACAGACAGGAAATCCCAATGTGTAAAAAGAAGGAAGTTAGTTTTACATCCACAAATTCCAGTTACTGCATTAAATTTTACTGTCAGCCTTTTTAAAGACATATTGTCATGTAATATTAAAAATAGCTAAGTAAGGAGATGGAGTTATGCAGGTCCAAAAGTGGTTCAGGTATCCACATAAATAACAGCAGCAGGTACTCAATCACCTTTCTGAAATGCAATATGTATGTGACAATGATGTACTTCCATAATATAAGATTTGAATTCTACAAGGAAAATCTCCCTTTTACTATAAAACTATTTTATATAATGAGGTTTTATCCTGTGTTATTTTATTATAGTCAATAATGAATAATACCTGGTTCTCCCCTGTTCCCAGTACAGCAGGATATTAGAATTAAAGAGTAAACCTGTATTTTTCAATTCCTGGCGTTAAAAACAAGATCATACATCATCATGATGAGTATGACAGATGAAGGCAGTGGACTAAAATGTCTCATATTGAAACTCTAAACTCTGAAGGTTGTGTAAAAGCGTGTTACCCCCCAAAAAAGTAGAAAAAAGATTTCTAGCAGATGTTTCTCTGCTCTGATACTGCTCAGAATTTCAGAAATTCTGACTGTTTTTCAAGAAAGAGTATGGCTGATAAAAGGAATAACTGTATTTAGGATTGTTTTATGCTTAGGTCCTTATCGATTCTGCAGCATGACTGCCCCACAAAAATGCAGAAGAAACTAACTTTGCCCTTTGAATGAAAAGAGCTTTCTTAATTTTTAAAACTGTATTTATTTTCTTACCATAAACTTCAGATTTTTGCTAGTTGATGTAGCATCAACTATGAAATATAGCAAAGATAGCATTCTTACCTCAATAAGGTGAGAAGGTATGGTGATGATGCAAGCTGACAAAGATTTTCGGAGGAGGCCACGTAGAACATACAGAAATTTTGTAAGACTGTGAATATCTTCAGGAGTACTGCTGCTACAAATGTCGTCACCCCACAACAGGGAACCGAGACTCTGAATTCCTATCCGTAAAATATTCTTTTGTTTATTCTATTTAAAAAAAAAATCAGCAGTTGATATTTTTTTAAACATTAAGAGAAAAATTCCACGTCGTATATCATTTTAAAAACTGCTACAATTTATGAATATCCATAATAATTAAATAATTCAAGTAATCATAGCTTAATCTCAGAATATCTTGGTGAAAATTACAGTTGGAATGCCTTTTTTTTTTTTTTTTTTACTAGCTGGATAACACACTACCTTAGATAAGTAAATACAAGTATAACAAGCAGCATGGGAAAACTCAAAACGACTAATTTGCATTTTCTAAAGCTAACCAGCTATAGAATATAGTATAGTATGTTCTGAAAGAGGATACTAGAACATTATGATGTTTCCTCTCATTTTTCTCCTCTTTCTTACTGCCTTCAAAAACCACTTGAGGCAATCTTTTCTCCCAAATCTAGTAAGCTGGTTTACTGGAAGGGCCCAAGAGTCGTCCAATGCAATTTTTCCTTCTATCTTCAGTTTCTCACAGCACACTTCTCTTTAGTTAGCTACTGGCTACTAGAATTTAAGCTGTTTTGACACGTGACATCCTAAATGGCCTTGTCTTACCTACTAAAGACTGCTTGCTGCCCTGCATGACACATCCAGAACAGCAGCCAACAGAGAAATGGCTAAGGTACGGCCCCATTTCTGAAAAGGCAGATTGTGAAGCCGGAGTTGTAATTTAACAACACAGCTAAAACGTCATCTCTCACAATGACAAATCTATTTTCGGCTTATTTGACATGACCTTACTTGGTGGTCTTTGAGAAAGATCCTAGGTGTATTTGCTATCAATGGCTGAGACAGACAACAAGCACCCTTGTTGAAAGAATTCCAGTACAAAGTGGTCGAAGATACTTTCCTAGAGCTCAAGACTCACTTAAATAAGTCCATACTTAAATAAATGCCAACTTCTTTTCCTTTCAATTTTTTTTTACATACATAAAATCCCAGTTTAGATAAACACCCAACTCCGGGCATACTTTGAGAAGTGTGCATTATATACTACTTCTAAATGCACAAAATGTGAGTATTTGGAGAAACATAGTGCATGCAGAGAAGAGGAAACTTTTTTTAAAAAATAATCAAACAGTAATAGGTCTCAGTCCAATAATTCATACACATCATCTTCTTTGACATAGAAATGAGTATGCAAGCGATAACAGCTATCTAGATGGGTAAACTGGTCTGAGAAAGAATTATTTTTCAAACTTTTAAAGCTTCCCCTTAAAGACTTATACATTTACATACACTTTTAAATTTGTCTGACCTAAAGGTCTGGTTTTGCTTTATTGGCTCTAATAAGGCATTCTGAAACAATGAACAAGAAGTACAGGAAATCACTGTCCACTATATTTAATATTTCCTTGCCTGTAGAATGAAAAGAAACCCTAAAATATTGTCTCTCACCCATATTTATTTTGTTTAAAACTTAAAAAATAAAAATAAAAAATTCAGGAATGTGCAAAGGCGCTGCTTTCCCTTCAGACTTGGCTGGTGAGACAGCTAGAAAGCACCAGCCCCATCTCTTCAGGAGAAGGTTCCTTGCTGCTTTTTGCAGCCTGCGAGCTTTCCATCCATAGCAGAGCTGTCAGGCACAGGGTGTGGCAGAAGAGGGGACAGGCTGGGACTGAGCTCAAATAGCCAATGGCCCAAATTTAAATGCAAGCATTCTATGCGGGAAATGCTTCTAAACTATACTCTTAGACAGGAGTACATTCACTCCAATGTTGTCTTCTCCACAAAAAGCATTTCTCAGGGTATTAAACTTGTAGCAGCACATAGTCTTCTATTATATTGACATTCTTCAGCATCTGTACTCATTAACTTGGATTCCAGTAATATTCCTATTCTACAACAAGGAAGATAATAAAGGATCAATAAATACCATTTATTTTATTTACGTCACCTCCAAAGGAGTGGCATATTATTTGATATGTCTAAGAACAGGGGAGAGGGCATCATCCAAACTAGAAATAAGGTTTTCAGTTCTATCTTGTTGAACCTGGAATATTTCTGATTACCCACAGTATGACTTACAAAAACTAAAGTGATCTTTGCAAGTCTGTGATGATTTATGAGGAGCGATCTTCGCAAGACTAGTAAGATGTTTTTGATACTTAAGTTGAGGTAAAATTACACACATTTAACTCATTAAAAAATTCACTCCAGTTACCACAGCACTGGAAGAATCTGCAAGTTTAAATGCTCAGTCTCAAGAAGCTTGAGCACATTATTGCTAATACAACTGTATGGGAACTGCTGAGTCATGGCCTGAACCACTGATTGAGCACCTGGAGGAAAGACCCAGTCAGCCCTGGGAGCACAGGTGAAGGCAAAAAAGCCAGGCTCCACCCTCTTAGGCCTCATTTAAGGGCTGACTTCCCCTAAGGAAGGATCTCTTCCTCAAGATCCCTCCTTGGTGAGAGCCTTTCCCTGGGAGCCCTAAATCTTCCGATCTGGGTGAGCGTTGTATTTTCCTTCCACCTTCTTGTAAAGCTATTTCCATCGTGTTAGTCCTGATTGCTACACTATCATGTTAGTCCTTCTGATCGCTACGTACAACAGTTTGAGTAAAGACCTCTGTGGTGAAAAATACATTTTATTTAATTTCACTGTATTTGGTGAACCATTTATTAGCTGATTACACGCAGTGTGCTTTTTAATAATCCTGGCCTATGGTTCTCTTACAAATGTTCTGCATATTTGCTAAAAACAGGTAATAGCTCCAAATGCACACTAAATTATGAACCACAACCTCTAGTTACTTATCTTGTTTACTTCCACTTAGTGCTTAGAAACTGCTTCCTCCGTGTTAATTTTCCCAGGACATTCTTCTGCCACCCTTAAAAATTCAGAAAATCTCAGTTCAGGATAATAGCAGAGTATGAATGTGCTCAGTACCTGTGGCTGAGAGCCATCAAATCCCTCCTGGTAAATGACACTCTGAATGGACTGAAGCAGCCTTGCATAACCGCAGTTCATATTACTGTTGGAAAGAATAAATAGTTTAATAACACATACTCTCTAATAGCTGTATTAAAAATAGATAGAAACAGATGCAGCATTCAGTGTACAAGTGTCTCACAGAAGGAAAAAGAAACAACCCTTTTTTACTTAAGATAGCCATTAAAAGCAGTTGTGATTGGTTCATGTTAACTAGTTTGGCATCCAGGTATTTTGTGAAATGTAAATTCTCTTAGAGATTAAGGTAAGTTAATTATGTCAGGCTCACTTACATGTGTAAGTTTAATGACTTCATGTAGCAACTTAAAGCTGCAACCATTATAGCACTATATTAATCTTCTGTAGCAGACAAATAGCTACCCAATTGTTATTCCGAGTACACCTAGTCAATTCCCTGGAGAACAGGGATGACTTTCTACTATTGAAAGCTTTCATACATACGAACACTACAAGAATCCAAACCAACAAAAAATGAAAGAGATGAAATTTCCACTTACTTTAAAACCTTTAGCACAATTTATTTTTATTTTTAGTAATCCTTCTGATACCACAACAGAGTACATAATACATTCTGTTCTATTATAGATCCATTCTGTATCCATCCATTACAGGTGTTAGTACTCCTTTATTTGCAAGGCAGTAGAATTGCGAGGTATAATTTATGTATATGAGTTGTTTGCAAAATAACTTCTATGATTAAAAACCAAAGAAAAAAAAAATAAAAATAAAAGAAGCAAACCGTTGCATGAATTCAGGCAGCTAGAACCTGATGAAAGTTCAATGAACTTTCACTTCTAAGTCTTAGAAGGTCCAGTTCCTGCACTTCAAATGCATTTTTTCTGATGCCCGCTCCAGCCATGCTCTCCAGTCTACAGGCAAAGGACAAAGGCAAAGGGTGGAAAGTCCTAATCTTCACTTAAAAAAAAAATAAAAAATCAAGCCAGCTGTTCACTTTCAAAAGAGACATACTAGTTCTTGAATCCCATAGAGCACACTGGCTTTTGTGCCTGGACTTGATGTAGGCTCCTCACTGAAGCTGAGAGTTTAAGCCTTCTAACATTTCTAGCTTCAATACTTTGTTATAGTCTCACTAATTACCATCCAGACTTGTGGATTCAAATCTTCTTGGGAAATATGGTGATTTTGAAAAATTTACCTCAAACAGGTATCACTTTTGCAGCAATCATTTTTTATGTTTGGTCTGATAACATTCATGAGATTATTCCCACTACTTTAGTGAAAGTAAAAAATACTATTTGAATATTTTTCAGGGATATTTTACTAACGAACACCTAAGTAAACACGAGAAAGCTTGCTTTTACAGTTTTGTACATGAAAGAGTTTTTGAGAAGTATTTACAGTTGCTTTACCATAGACTTCTATATTTCTTTCAGGAAAACAGCGTCAACCCAGACCCTAACCCCACGAACATTTATCTCTGTCTGCAGTGAAATCAAAATAATTCCATATTCATAATAATT
This sequence comes from Numida meleagris, assembly GCF_002078875.1. NCBI lineage: Eukaryota > Metazoa > Chordata > Aves > Galliformes > Numididae > Numida > Numida meleagris. The sequence continues at coordinate 5,786,323 of NC_034414.1, read as the reverse complement.
CTGAGTTTATAATACTCAATACCAGAAACCTTTCAGATGGCACAGATAAATAATGAGAGAGCCTCATAATTAAACTCAATTTATTTGGTTTTAGTTTTAGTATTTTAATAAGTTAATACTATTTATGAAACTCACAGCTGCAAAAAATTGGCAATACACATCTCCACACGACTTATAATGTGTAACATCTGCCTTGCTATACAAAATAGAACATCTCAAACAGATGAGTAAATTGTCACTTTGGAAATGGATTACTTTCCTATCACTTGGCTGCAAAAGGAACAGGTGTCAAATGTTATACCTACTCTGTCTTAGAGGTTAAAGTTTACAGGGTAGGTGGCTTTAGCACCTGCATCAGCCAAAACGTTTTCTCTCCAAGTGTTCACATAAGAACAACACAATCCTTTTTTATACAGTGCAGTAATTTCTTCCTACTTTTGCCAGAGCTGGAGAGAATCTGCAGAGCTTCAGAATAACCAGAAGCATTTGTGTATCCTTCTAGATATTCCTTTATCCTTTTGAGAATGACAGAAAACTACAGCTCACCAACAATAGGATGGCGTTTCCAACTATCTTGTAGCCACAGCCAGGAGTGTAGCTAACACTTATTTTGCTTTGGATAGTATTACAATGCTTGCCATGCTGTCCACAGTGTAAATCAGAGTGTATTCTGCAATCACAATACTTGCTAATTCTTGCTTTTAAAAATGGATAGAAAAATAGAATACTAAAAGTATTACCAGAATCAGAGAACACTAAAATTAAAAAAACAAACACGAAACAACATATGAAGACAAAATATATCTTTATCTACGTGCAGAAAATTTGCAGCAAAGAAAGATTTAAAGAAAATAAGGTAATGCCTATAGGTTTTTTTCTGAATGTAAAAACAGTGGCTCTTCTACTTCTGCCTAAAATACTAATGGTTTCCTTGAATTTGAACCATGCTAAGTAAATAAGGACATGAAAAATATTGTGGAAACGCTATTTATAAAAACAGGTTGCATTACCCTTCTGGCAATGTTTGCCATAATACATAAGGAAGGAAATAAGGTATTTTTAATTCTGTAATTTCTAGTCTTTTTTTGGCTTTGTTACTAAACACCATTTAATTCTGATAATGAGTTTAAACAATTTTTTCTTTACTCTTTTTTTATTGTTTAGCAATTTAGTAATGGATAAAGCAGGAGCTGGCAAGAAGGTATCCTGGTTACAAAAGAGCCTCTGACTTCGCTGTTGATAGTTTCTAAGCATTTAACAAAGGTTAGGCTATCAAGGGTATGACAAATAGCCTTATTATGTATATGGAGACCCCATTAGGCAAGACAGTTGAACCTGTTTTATCTAAATTTATCTGTAAATCTAGACTCTACATAAATTTATTCTTTTTCAAAAGCAATTACATTCTTGAGGTAAAACTTAAGAGTGTTATGGAAAAAGTACAGCTTAACTGCTTTAGTTATCTGAATAATCAAACTTCATTTTTGGTTATTACAACTTAATGAGGACAGAAGTAAAGCAGAAGGTAGGAAGTAAAGCTCTTCAGTGATGCACTAACAGAGATGGCACTTCTGCCTTCCTGTTAAGTATCAGCTTTAGCAGTACAACAGAAAGGACACCTGAATATCCTAGCAACAGCAACTGGAAACAGCTGCTATCAGTTGTGCAGCCCCGTTAACCCGGTCCCATAACTAAGGCCAGTATGTAACTGCTCTGCCCTAAGAACTACTGAGCTAAGGAAGAGAAGGGCGATGCTTTCTTCTGGCATCAAACATCCATTCTCAATTACTACTTCCTTTATGAAAAAGGACTTCTCAATCTGTTTTCAGTTAATGTTTATCACAGAACAATGAAATTCCACCCACTTGGAGTGATTCTGCAAAAGGGGATCCAGTAATCTAAGTTGGCCATTACGTTATGTACCAGAACTACAAAAAGGAGGGCAAATAGAGTACTCCTCATCTCCCTCCTTCAGTGAGCAAACACAAGCACATGCACAAAAACACAAAGAAAAATGAATTGCTCCAAATCTTAAGTGATGTACAAAACCTCCAAATACGGTCGTCTTCAATTGCAGAGTAAAAAGCCGGTCAGTAGCTTAGATCTGACTAGCCAGTCAGCCAACCGATCTCCTCTCTTTGCAAGTCTGTAAGGATGCCAAATTCTAGTGCAGATAGAAAGCCGACACCGTAGATATAGATACATGATTTCTAAAAAGGATGAAGAGTTTTTGGCCCATATAAAGCCTTTATGCCTCTGACCCTGCAAAAACAGCACTGTAATGACAGTGCACCAGACAGCAGCTACAATTACAAAGAGTGTATACACTAAAGAACGGTCTAAAGCTTTTTTAATGTGATGCTAGAGAATTAGAAGTGCCAAATGATTTGGTCCTGTTTACAAACACATGGATGTCCACAAAGCATTGCAACAAAGGGCCGTGCTCATTAATAGACGCAGCATTGTACTTCAAAGCATAGTAGAATATATGTTCATTATACTCATTGTCTCTGTCAAGAGAATGTTAGAAAAATAGGGCATAACACCCTTCTTCTATATTTTGCCTTAACAGCATAATCTGCTCTTTGTCACTACATCCCTGAGCAGTGAAAGGAAAGGAGAGCAAAGGATAGTTCTTGTTACCCACTCTAACCTAAACAAAGGATGGGTGGGAGGAAATTGCAGTTCCAAATTTCAAGGAGGAAAAATGAAACCTAAGACCTCCAAAGCTAGTCACACTCTAATTGAAAAATAAAGGAAAAAAGAAAAGGTGGACAACATGGGGAATTCTAGGTGTATCTAACAAGGATAGTCTTTTAGGAGCATTCATTACAGACAAAAGAAGGAGGTCTCTGAAGAAGAAAAACACAACACTTACGAACAAGTTTGCCCACTTCAGTACATATGATAATGAAAAAATATTCTAAAAGCTTCTAAAAATGTCTCTTTACAGTTATCAGCTAAGTCACTGCAGAACATAGAGCTTATGACCTCCATGTAGAAAGTTTATGTTGGGCTAGGCACACTTTCTGCAATGGCTGTGTAATTTAAGGTGCCCCTGCAATAGCAAGTTAGAGGGCTGTAGCTATTTACTTCAGCCTAAACTTAATCCTGTTGTGCTGTGCTACAGTACAAACATTTAGAATGGATCATGTCAACTAAAATAATGAGGAAGCATTCTGAAGGGGGACAGGGATAAGCATGAGAACAGGGAAAAAATATTTTTCTTACTTTCTTTTTTATTTGCGAATTTTTAATTTTTTTTTGGTTTGCAATTTCTGATACTATAAAAAGTTGTCATCCATCAACAACTATACCATCTACTTCTGGAAAATTATATACTAGGTAAAACTATCAGTTTCCACTTCCTGCTCTATCTCAGTATTAGTGACAAAAGCAATGCATTCTCAGATTAAAAAAAAAACAACAATACAGCATTGAGTTTAGGCTGTACTCCTACGTGATTTAAGAAAATTTCCTGATGTTGAAAGGTTTGTGCAACATTATCTTTCAGCAATAACACTGTTTCTGTCAATTTTCTTTGAATAAACAGAGAACATTTAAAAAATCGTGTTTTTAGTGATGTGCTGAAATCTCGAGTCACTCCTGCAACCATTTTTTAAAGTTCCTTTCTGATTATCAGTACTTCTTTGAGGTACATTCATTCAAATACATTACAGAGATTTCACAGTACCATATAGATAATTAAAGAGTTACGCTACCAGGTATTTCATTGGCCGTGAAGATAAGGCTGTATAAGGTCAGATAAACTGTTATCTAAGAAATTACATCCTCTGAGTGCAGATGTGCTAACCAGCCAGGTCTGTGTTCCTAGTTCGCCGTAAGAGGTAGTAAAAGAAGCTGGATCAAGCTCTCAGTGGGACAAAATACTGACTTCTATTTAGAAGGGTTAACAATAGCACTTAAATCTTTCTTTTAAAGTGTCGTCTCGTTAATCAAGAGAACAGAAATTTTTACCCTTCTGTGATATACTGAAGCTAGGTTTAGAAGCCAGAAGCATCGCACCCTGACAGGACTGAGAGCTTGTTTTCGCTCCTTGAGCAAAGAATGTTTTCTTCTGATTTTCATCTCAATATTTGTAAAAAATACAGTGCAAATCAGTCACAATTCTGAAAAAGGATGAATGTTTTGAAAGCAGAGAAATAATTGGTAACATCCATACTTGGTTTTGTATTTAATACATTTTGACTAATGTGCATTAAGGAGTCACAGAAGATAGGGACGAAGGGGACCTCAAGAGGTCAGGTAGTCTATCTTCTTGCCCTAAGGTAAGATGAACTATGTCTAAGCTGTCTCTGACAGATATTTACCTACCTTGTCCCTAGAAATGTTCAGTGATGGAGATTCTACAATACTCCCAGCCTGTGTCTGCAAGGTAACTTCTCCTAGTTCTAATCATTAGAAAAATATTTCTTTATGTCCAGTCGTTATTACCACTGCTACAATTTACTGTAGCTCATTATTGCTTGTCCTACTTACAGTAGACAACAGAATTACTGCTCTCACCATGTCAGTTTTTAACACGCTTTAAGACTCTTAGATTTGCCTGCAGAACTTCTGTTCTTCCATCACAGGCCATATATCCCCATTCTAGATCTAAACTCAGCTTCACATTTTCCTGTGAGCCAGATTTTTCTTGAAGGACGCTATCAAAAACTGTACAGCCTTATCATGGCAGAGCAGGACAGGAGTACTTTGCATGTCTTCCACGTGAAATTTCAGTTTATCACCTCCATGTCTTCTAGATTATACTTTTTGGTATTTTTCCATATTGTAACTCTAGATCTTTTTCTGGAGACTGGCTACCCTATTTTATTAGTTCAATTAATTATTCTGACTAGATTGATATTTGGCATGCCTTGATCGAATTCCAGATTGTTGACTCAAAACTTCCTTCATTTTAATTCTATCATCTAATATGTGTGCAACTTTTCTTCCCACTTCTTTTCAGTTTTTACATTATTACTTCAATAAAGATATCCACTGCGTAGCATACCTACCAGGCTAGATTAGTACTAGATTATTCCCTGATGTAATACTGGGATAAAGCCCGATATTTCATTCAGATTCAAATGTGACTCAATGACTGATTGTTTAGAAGGTAATTATTTAACAACAAATACAACAACAACAAAACTTTCAAACTACTTTGAGCTTCTCCTTTGATGTAACAGTAGACTTTATTGGTGCAGAATATTTGCTCTTTTATTTTTGAGCCACAAGCCAGTAACATACCCCTGTGGCCCAGAAAGCCAATTAGGAAGAGCACGGCCAGCAGGTTGAGGTAGGTTATCCTCCCACACTACTCAGCCCTGCTGAGGCCACATCTGCAGTGCTGAGCTCCTCAGTACAAGAGAGACATGGAACTACAGAATAGAGTCCAGCGGAGTGTTACAAAGATGATTAGGGGTCTTGAGCCTATGAGGAAAGGCAGAGGGATCTGGGCCACTTCATTTTAACTTTGACCTAGTGCAGCTTTTTCAGTACAAGGAATCCAACGCCACTAGAGTTTGTAGTCAAGGAAGACAATAATCAAAGTTAGAAGACAAGTGATCCTATATGAATGATGAAAGACACATAAACATATCTACCTGTTCCCATAGATTTCTCTCTAACATTTCACTATTCCAATTTGTTCTTTATTCTTCACTGTCCCTTACCACACTGCATTGTAGTGTAATAATAATGCAATATGACCAATATCAATAATAAAATATCAACGTAGTAAATGATTAAATAAATTAGACATTGGTAAGAATGATGAACTTTTATTAGGATGGCACACAAGGAAAATGTCAGTTAAGCAAGGCGTATAAAATCAAACGTGTAAAAGGTAAAGTCGATTTTCTATACATGAATTAACTTATTTTCAGTGTAAAATGTACAAATTCTTCACAGCCATATTGTTGGTGGAATTAAGCCCAAAGTCATGAGATGTTCTAGTTAGCTAGAGAAGAGACAGAAAACGAGTAACACTAAACTCAGTAACAACATAAACACTTGCAACCTATCAAAATCCTGTATCCATCCTCTATGAAAAAAAAAATTACAATTCACATAAAGTTCGTTTTAATATTTATGATGAAAAGCAGAATCTTATCTTTTATTCTTTTTCCTGAAAGTGTATCAGCTGTTTTTTTTTTGTAACATAGCAAGAATGCACGTTATCGAACTAAAAGCAGTGATATTTAAATGCATAACACCGAAATCTGGAGACTTGGCTTTTGCTTTTCTACAACTCTAAAGGTGCATTTCTGTAAATACTTCTATAAATACTTCACTTATTTTATAAATCTTGGCTTTTATATTAAAGTCTATTATAATGGAAATCTCATGCAATGAAGCTTACTGTACTACTGCTTCTGGTAGCTGGCCCTACACACTGGGACCTACAGAACCTAGATATTTTATAAATTAAGTGACTAGGCTAAACAAAGAAATTGCTAGTCCATATCTGACATTTGACTTCACTTGAAATGTCTAAGAAAAATACAATGGATGTGTTTGCCACAGGCTAATGTGAGTCTTTGCTGTTGTCACTGTATTTCTTTTGGGTCTTCCTCAATTCATTATCAATAGGCATAAAGTACAATAAGTTATTCGTTCAGACACGAGTTTATGATTTTCTCTGGAATTAAGGGTGTTGTATAAGACACATAATTAGTGAGAGTAATTCTACTCACAGGTTCTTCTTTGTATTTTCCTCAGGTGAAGCTGTAGGACATAGGAAGTAAAAGTCACATCATAAACTAATGTGATATAGCATTCCAAGCTATGTAGGTCAAGGATGGCCTGTCGTCTTAGCCCTACAAACTGTGAATGGTTATCTTCATATTCCTGATGGCTACCTGACACACATTCATGAAAGCTGATGGGGCATGGTGCTCAGGGAGTAGTTCACAGACAGACAGCAATAGTTTTCCTCAGTCCCCACAGTCAACTGTCAGTAGGGCTGAACTGAGTACTCAGCTGCGTCTTAAGCTGTCCTAGTAATGTCTGCCTTAATTGCCTTTGCCAATTTGCTTCCTCCCACTGAGGAGTCACTATACTGAGCTGCCTCTGTGCCACAGTAGCTTTGCTGACATTCATGGCATGTAGTGCTGACATGGGAACTGCAGCTGAAATATCTGTGAGCAATATATGGCTACAAGATTTTTCACAGCAAGTGTAGATGAAAAAATATCCTTTATAACTAATGTGCACTCAGAATGTGAATGTACAATAGAAGCAATGGGATTACAACTTACCACATTTTTAGTTTAGGCTCTAACGGCAACTCATCAGGAAGGAAAAAACTGTGCCATTTTATGGATTGAAGCAGTTCTGGAGACATTTTTTTAGAAACATCATAATAGTGTCCAAATTTTATAGATGTTGTTGGGCTGGTCTGTGGAAACAGCAACAGAGATTGCAATAATCTATTAGATGATTGTCTGTCATAAGAAAAGTCACAAAACAGATACTCTCCTACAGACACATTACCTACTTCTGCATTTAATGACTATTGTTTTTAAAAATAAGGAAAATACATACCAGAAGACAATTCTAATCTTATTGGTAGTTGAGAATGGAAATGCAGAGACCAAGGAATACTGGTAAGCAATTTTTAAGTATGCTTGCCACAGCAAGAGTTTTGTCACTTTGGAAATCACTATCTCTAATTAATAGAAAAATAACTGAAAAGCTTAAAAAAAAAAAAAAAAAGCAGCTCTGATTCATAGATAGAATGAAATGCTTAAAAAAACGGAATATTGAAGAGTGACCAGAACTGCTCCAACAATTTGGGACATTTTTCAGTAGGTTATGTAACAGCTTTGAACATTCTACATAAAGGATTTTTTTTTAAACAAGCCAATGTACACATTTTATCAGCTATCTGAAAACTGAGCAGGCTTGTGTTTGTATGTAAGGAAAGCTCTTTAGAACAACTTCTGCTCCAATTTCAAGATTTGCTATTCTTGCTATCAACAGGAATGACAAAAGGTATACTGAGTTATTACAATGGGGCTGCAATATTTTTTCGTGCGTTGGGCAGCAAATTATTTAGTTTCAGCTCCAAATATTACAGGAAGCATTTGATTTTCATTAAAGCTGATCTTGTTAATAAAATAAGCACTATAGCGAGAAAGGCTACAGACATGCCAGATGCAGCCATGTATTTATAGCTAGCTTTCTCAAAACAAGCATGCTATGTATTTACACAATTTTATTTTATAGTTAATGTTGCCACGTATAGAAGGGCTGCTCCAAAAGTTATGCCTCCTATTTTATGATGTTGACCCATGATGTCAGAGGCAGGTGGTAGAAAGGCGCTCTGACAAAATGGCTTCTGCCACCGAAGTGTGGATGAAGCAAAAATGTGTCATTGTATTCCTACATGCGGAAAAAATTGCACCCATTTGCATTCACCGAGGCTTGCTGAACATTTGTGGAGACCAGAGAGTGGATGCGAGCTTAGTGAGGGGGTGGGTGGTGCATTTCAGAAGTGGTGGCAGTGTGTCACCTCCACTGGTGTAGTGAGTGTGGCATGCAGGCTCTTGTTCATTACTGGTGAACGTAGCTAGCGGTGGTGACCATGTTGAAAAACAATGTTTTGTAGCTGAGAGATTGATCTATCAAATAGTGTTATTGTGCTCTTTGTATCGATTGTCGTTTCCATGGAAATAAATAGGAGGCGTTACCTTCCAGGAGTGACCAATGTATATTAGGATGTTATGATTAATTAGTGTAATTTGATTTAGAGTAAATATTTTGAAATTATTTAATGACTTGATGTTACGCCTGGTCAGTTATCAGAGAATGTAACTAATAACAATATTGCAGTATCTTTCCTACAAAAACAGTAATATAACCAAACTATACCCAACTTTTCAGTATTTTAACACAGATTATTAGTATAGCGTTAAAAAAGAAACAAAATTGCTGATACATAGTTACAAAAGTTATATCATTTTCACTTAAAAAAACCAGATTCTCTAAACCAGCGTTCATTTATCAGCAACTGAATTTTAAAGAAGGAAGTACTTCATAATGATCCATCAAGCTGAACTCTTAATTTTTTTTATGTAAAAATACCTTTATTTAAAATGAGGATCCTGAAAACAATTTAAACAGGGGCTGTTCTTTGGCCTATAATCTATTCTTTATCCGGATTACAGATCAGAGTGTTTTTACTGCAATCTCTGCCAGAGCTCATCTTTTTATTGTGTACTTCCAAGCCCCCTTAATGTTTTAGAAAGGCCTTGACTAACTGAACTTTGATCTGATGTCTTCATTGAGAAAAGCTCCAGGTTGCCCATTTCAGATGCAAATCCTTACTGAGGCCCAATAGAGTTTAGTAAAGACAGCAAAAAAGAAGAAACAAGAAGTTTCCAGGATCCTCTTTGAGAATCCTGAGGCACATTGGTGTCCTTAATCCACCCTGCTGCATGGATTAAGGTAGGTGATAACCTCTCTTGATTCAAAAGAATAAGCACAGTGCCTACAAACTGGGTGGAGACTAGGATTTGGCTATAATAAAACACCATGCAATAAAAGCTCGGGCTATGCCAGAAGCCTATGAATAGGCCTCAATGTACTGCATTCCCAGGCTTAGTGGGGAAGCTTGCAAAAAGCCTACCTGAATCAAGTAAGCATGAATAATCTGCCTTAGCAGAATGACCATGGAGAGCGTGAAGCAGAAACTTTCCATTCCTCTTAAGTTTGATGTGATAAATTTATTAGTGGATTGTAGGCTCAGGCCTGTTCTTTCCTGGACTCCTGTTTTGCACAAGGAGAAATACACTAAATTGTCAGTGAGCAGAGTGTGCTTTTATGCTACCGTCTGCTGTTAATGTTTCTAATTGCAATACTAATGTGCTAGAAATCTCAGATTTAGGATGAATCAAGGCAGAAAATTGATTTCATGCTGTGACAGTTTATATATTGCCCCAAGAACATAAGCAGTTCATTCAGAAAAAAAAAAAAGAAAAAGAAAAAACGCAGTCTTGCATTGCAAAACAGGCTATCCATATACTCAAAAGTTTAAATTAACCTCTGGAACAGATGAAAGCCAACAAAGTGGCAAACGCATGTCAAGCACAACAAGACCTGTTACTCTGACAGACTTCTGATAAACCATCTATCTGTTTCAGATGTCCAAGGTATATGCGTGCATGTAAAGAGCAGTTGTGACAGTTACCAAGGGGTCTAACATAAATATCGTGCATAAATATCACAAAGGCCGGTCACCTAGCTAGTCCATGAGGTCCAGTAAAAGGGAAGTTAATATCTAAGCTAGTAACAAGAATCTCTTAATTACTTCTGAATAAAAACTAAATTAGGCGTCAAGAATACCACCAAGACAACTTTTACTCAGGATTCTTACTACATGTAAAGCCAGAACCTGGACAGAAAGGTTTTCTGCCAACACGTTCAGAGTTCTAGTTAAAAGTACAGCTGTTATCTCTTTCATACTTGAAACTTTTTGATAGTAGTTTTAAAAAATGTATTAATTACTTAGTTCTATCCATTTGGAAAATATGCCTTCAAATTTTATTCACGGTTTTTTTTTCTGCCAAAACAAAATTTAAAGAATAAATTACATCTGAAGCTGATAATTAAATGATATTAACAAGTACAGAAAACCATTCGGGGTGCTTTAAGTTGACGTCAATAATTTTCCTCCATGGAATATTTCTACCAGTCTACTAGAATATTCGGAAGTATTTTTTAACATAGAAAGCTTAAGAACTAGACTTTTTCATTTTTTAAAATGGAATCTATGCATTAAACTATTGTACGTCAGCTATACAGAATGATGAGAATCCAATTTAAAAAAGCTTCAGCAATGAGAAAGGAAACACGCCACCAAAAATTGATCATTTTATTCTATTTTGCATAAGCCAATTTTAATAACTGAGGACAAATACATTAGGTATTGTGTTAGAAAATACTCTAGTACTGGATTGAGTAACAAAGGGTGAGTGCACACCTCACCAAATCATTTTTCTGTTTTGTTAGAGCATCAGAGCACTGTTTGCTAACCACATGCAATTCTTTCCATATCGATGTACTAGGAGTTCTGTTAGATTTTAAATCAGACAGTTTATTTTGGGGATGGTTCAAAGTGGCACAGCAAGCTCCACAATAATAAAATTGATGAGATTATATGATTACCCTGGAGGCTGTTTGATTTGGCATGTCACCATATATAAGTCTTTTCTGACACAACTATATAGCCATGTCTGTGCAATTTCACAGAAAACCAAACATGCCAAGCCTTATAAGATCATTTTGTCACATTCCAATTATGTTTTTTAAGAATATGACTGAACTTACTAGGCAGTTATGACTAAAACTAAACTAGAACTTATAAAACATGTAGGCTAATACATATAGGCAAACAAGTTTTCTGTTCTGGATAGCCAAAAACGCTGTAATTTTATCAAAGGTTGATTGTGCCATTAAATAAAAAAGTCACCGGCCACAGGAAATACATTATTCACAAAACACTACCAGCTGTAAACTCTGAATGACTGACCACTGGGCTTGTTTCTTGTATTCTCCCCGCACAGCGATTAGTTTCCAGTGACAGTGAAGTTGATATAATTGCAAGTGCTTACTTTAGTAGTTATGCACGTGGCTAAGCAAGTCAACAGCTTGCTTCAACACAATACTTTCATTAAAGAGATCTAGTAAGCACTGTCGATCAAACCTTCATCAGTCATTTGTGTACTGCTACATCTGGGAGAACTTTGTAGGGGATGTAATTATTCCAACTTTTTGAACAATACTCGTTGAAAAATCCCATAGCGTTTCATTGTCTTTTACATTTTTACTGTCTGTATTAAATTTTACATCTCCTGCAAACTCTCAAATTCCTTTCCTCTCTATATCTCTAGTAATCAAGATATATATTGTTGCACGACGATTTACCTTCAGGAGGTAATCCTGTGGCACTGCCCTGTGCTGGAAGAGGAACAGTTATGAAATACCAAAGACTTACCTCCACTTTTGGTACATTTTGGTAGCGCCAGGCTATTTGCATAGAATCCTGGCAATCTTCAGACTCAGAAGCTGTCGCTTCTACCCGTTCAGTTTTGAAGTTATCATCAAGCAAAGGGGCTGGAAGTTCCTACAGGTGGAAAATGAAAGAATGTCAGCTACCTGCCACTAAACACGGCAGTTCAGATTTTTATCCGAAGAGTGTATGTTATCCATAATGTGGTTCTCATCGTGCAGTGGGCAGTTCCAAAGTCCATAATAAAAATTGTTTAAAATAACTGTTCTGAAAGACCAGCTCATACTCCACGTGAATAGTCCACAAAGTTATTGCACACACACAAAAAAAGATTGTATAAATATAAGAGAATGCAGAATGGGAATATAACATTGTATATGCTGCTGTACACAAACAAAACATCTTGAGCAGCATCTATAATCCCTCTTTGCCCATTTTTCTTTAAAAGCTGATGTTCTAAACTGTTTTGGAGAATAGGTAAGTTCCTTGTATAGTGAACTTGAATGTAAGCCTATTTGATAATAAGTTCACATCTCCTTGCCAGCTTTTCTGTATTGTTTAAAAGCATTCAACAGATCGCAACAGCCTATAGACACAGGCTGAAGATGACTGTAATAGAATGGTTTGAATCCTCTCTTCTGCTATTCATCACACGTACCTACTAATGACAAATACCTTATGAACACAAACAAAGGAGCAAAAGGAAGGAACAGATATTTAATCCTTGAGTTTCAAATACAAAGCTTGTAAAAACAGCATGCACTGCACAGAGGTGGACGTAGACCTGGATTAGAATTTACTACAAACTTTCTGATAGTGCAAACTGTTTTGTACTGCTGAAAAAGCGGTTGGATGACAAGCATAGCATTTATGCAGTGTGCTTCTACACTATGAGATGCATGAAATACAGCAATTTTCCGACCCATCTTTATCACTCATCTGTGTAAGATAGAGGGCGAAGGAACTTTTTATCTGCTTTGAACAGATCAAAACTGTGCTTAATCTTAGTTTTGCTTAAGTAAGGTCTTGAGAGAGAGCACAGAGATGTGGACATAAAAGAAACACATTTGAAAATTGTTAGAAGAAGACTCTTGATTGGAATATGGGTTATACGCGAAACACAGAACATAGGCAGAGTTGATACTGACCATAAAAATCTCAACAACTTTCAGAGCTTTGTATGGGCAGACATGGTACCAACACAGAGAAATAAGACAGATTAAATAAGAAAGATTAACTGAATCCATTTCAGGTTTTGCATTATGCTAATTCAGAATTAAATAACACAGGTGAGACGTAGTCCAATAAGTAATCTTACAAACAACATGCTTTATTTTGTTTCTTCAATGTAAATTATCATAATACCTACAATTAGTGACAAAAATGAGAACAAAAGCTTCTAATTTTGGAACAGTTGTTTCCCTCTCTCTCTCAGTGGTTGGCCAGTACACCCTCTGAGATTAAAGGTAATGAAAACTAAGAAAACTTCTATGTAATTGCTTCAGTAAAGTTATAGGAAAGAACTGCATCTACATATTTCAGCAGTGAATAATTTTCATTTATTTACTTTGCTTTAGCAAATGAATTGCAAAAGCTTTGGGGAGGCTCAAATTTCCCTGTTCAAAAGTAAATTTCCTTATTTTTAATTAAGGAAACAAAGAATGTAATAATTTAAATTATCTGCCTTCTCAACTGAAAGAATTTCTTTCTGAAGAAAGAATGAATCGTAACCATATGTTAAAAAACAAAACAAAAAACAACTTGTTGATTAACTAGCCTGTATTTCCAAGGATGTTGTTTAACTCTTGCTATCAGCAGAATTGTGTTTATGAAAGAACTAAACAAACTAAATGTTAAAATAAGTACCAGTGTAAAATGTTAAATGTCCAACTGAAAGTGAAGTGCAAAATTCAGGATTAATTCAATCTATTCCCTGAACCATATGCTCGCGTTATCTTTTATTTGGACAGTTTTGTGTTACTTTATATGGCATATATATATATATACATACATGTAAAATATGTATATATACATGTGTATTTTCTGCAAACTCATATGCAATATGGTATCTGCAATGTGTTCTAAAGAATTAGAAAGATGATATTTTGAATTGCTAATTCTATAATTCAGGCCTCCCTACTAATATGCTAGCTAATTTAAACATCTTTATTTTAAACATGAGTTCTCCAAAGCCCTAAGCAAAACTTGCAGTTATATTTTCCTTCCATTCACCAACATCAGCTGTCTCCCAACACTCTCTGCTACTTTCTATAGCAATGGATAACCTCTGTTTCTCTGTAAAGAATGTCAGACACATTTTGGAAGCTATCATCAAAACCTGTCTAAGCATTTCATCCCACTCCGTGAACTTCCCATTGTTTCAGCTCCCACTGCTGATGCAATCAGTCACCACCTCACCCTGCTGTACTATGACTGGGCAGCTAGTGTGTTATGTGCAAAGTTGAAAGCCAGGAAATAGCATGTTTTACCATTCACCTTACTGCAACTTAAATAGGAAAACATTCCCAATCTTTTCTTATGGGTATTGAATAATTTCCTCCTCTAGAATCATGGCAAATATCAATCAGATGCATTGCTCTTACATAATAGTTGGCAAAGAAAAGTTTGAGACAGGGACACTCAGCTATATGCATTTGCTCTTTTATCGCCACAGTGATTTTGTAGGTTTCACACTGAGTATTTTACGCTAGAACAAAACAGAGGTTGAGAGAATAAGAGATAAGTTTCCCGAAGCATTAATGGGAATGTGCAAGCTCCTTCAATACCCTCACGTAACGCCAAAAAAAGTTCCCGCCTTGCACTCAAACACAGAGCAATCCCTTCTTGCACGTGCTGAATGGGAGATGGCACACATTGCAACTGTTGACACCTGAGCAGCTCATCTCAAAGCAGTCACATCCCCACACACCACCAGTGCCATGCAATTAGTCACTCTGGTTCACCTCAACTGTGCTAAGCGTACAGCAGATTAGGAGACATTTGCCTGAAGCTGGTAAATATTTTGGACGCCACAAATGAAAATTTATCTAGGTGTCCAACCATTTTTAATAGCCTTTATTTATTGATTTATTTATTTTGCCAGAGTAATTTACTTTCAACACGTGACATATTAAAGAGATTTTGACATTAAAAAAAAAAAAAAAAAAAAAAAAGGACTTCTAACATCTAAAAATGATTGCTTAGAAATGACCAAGCTCAACAACACAACCTAGGGAAACCCTGGACTCAGCACAAAGGCAGTTAGCACACGGGCCAGCTCAGCTCCATCTGGTGCCGTCTTCTCCCTCGCCACCATACAGAAGGGACCCAGAGCACGTGAAGAACTCTCTCACACCAAAGGAA
Organism: Numida meleagris; assembly: GCF_002078875.1. Lineage (NCBI taxonomy): Eukaryota > Metazoa > Chordata > Aves > Galliformes > Numididae > Numida > Numida meleagris. The sequence goes on along the minus strand of NC_034414.1, from coordinate 5,770,938 downwards.
CGCTTATTTCCCCAGTGGCTTTTCCAAAATGCTTTTACCTAAGAACTACTATGCCTTGTTGAACAATGTCTCCTGGATGTACCATGCTCTGACCACTATGCTTTTTTTTTTTTTGGCGCAAGAAACACGTTCGTGCATTACACTGAGACTTAAAGCATCACCAGGGTTACTTGGTTTCATGGCCATATCATTTTTTATCCCAAGACTTTACTCTAAAGAATAATATCCTGAATCATTCTTGCATGAGGTGGTTATGAACTTTATTGTCTCTCAGTAAGCTTCTTAAATATTCCAGCTGCAGCCTGGAAAAGGCAGTCTGCCTTTGGTATTTTGAAGACCAATCGCTTGGGCTCTGCTGCGTGCATTAACTTGGTTAAATGCTTTCTGAGATATTTTACTTAAGTGTAAATGAACAGGAAATATATTTTAATCCTCTTGATTATCTAAGTATATCTGTAATGCGAACTTGTTTCTGATAAAGATCCACAAGCAGAACTAGTAAAAATTGTTTCCCTCCAGATTTGCACTGTAATTTCATCACTATTACCCCAGCTTCTATTTAACCTTTTTTCCACTATTTACACTAAGCTGTATGAGAGAGAGGCATAATACTGTTTGAATGTACATCTATGCTGATGAGAAGCCAACATGCATGCATTCATTAGCCTCGTAGAAGACTAAATGGAATACATAAGTGACTGCTAATGTAGTTTTTCCTTGGGATGTATGGATTCATGTTTCCCAGTACATAAATAAAAAAAAAATTATTTCAAGTAGATCCTTGTAGAGCCATGTTTGGAGAGGAAGAGAGCTTAAAATCAGTTAGTAGGCTCGGGACTGAGGAGAGTTAGCAAAGAACATGCTTAAATAAACCTACTCTATGGACAATATTGAAAAAACTGACACTGAAATGATCCAAACACTTCTTCCTCTTCTCATCATTATTATAACTAGAAATGGAATTAAAGGCCTCCATTCAAATTAAATGCTACTCTTTGTTTCAAGGAAATAGCTCTTTGCAAAACTGACCACGTATAAGCGACAGCGTATGTAAGCAAGAGAAACACAGGTATGTTCTTAAAGATAAAGGCTGGGTGGCTGGCCACATACCGCTCAACTCTTGCATGCTATGAAAGGTTTCCTTATGGTCCCAGAATCACAAAGCATTCATTATTTCTCATTGTTATTAGGAAAGGAAAAATAAAAAGAGTTATGGAAAGGGTGGAGCAGACCAGCAGCCAAACCAGCCCCCAAAGTCAGGGGTCATTTGTCTCAGTTGTAGAGAAATAGAATGGAAGGCAGCACAGCTGGACATGCATGGAGAGCAGTGAAGAACATGGTTTCAACGAGTGACATTTGAAGATGACTGAGCCTGGGCTTTTCCCCATAATATCTGGGTATGGAAGACTGTAAAGCAGGGCTTTAGCACGTCTCTCTGGATCAATCACAAATTACAAACACAAACGTGAGTTTCCAGCAGTCTTATTAAATCATCATTTGTTTGAGAACTAGACTTCTCTATCGTATATAAAAAGCACTTAAAATTCTGCTGAGGTTGTCAGAGGGATGACTCCATTTTGATAATTTCTGAATACAAAAACAATTCAGAATGGTGTCCCTATTTCGGATTAAATCAATCCATATCCTAAAAAATGAAAATCAGAATTTTGGAATAAAAGATTAAAACACTTAAAAGTTACTTCTAAAATCTGGAACTAGAAGTGCTCATTATAAAAAAAAAAAAAAAGACAAAACGAGAGTTAATTCGTCAGCCTGTACTATCTCTGTAGAACCTATTTCTGCTTAAAAATATCTCAGCTCCCGCATCATATAGCTTTGAAAAGCTTTGGGACTGACAATTTTGTGGCATCAGTGTGTCAACTCCTGAGAACTGTTACATTCTCCCAGGCTAAAGAAGACAAGTCTTTCGTAAGGTATACATAAAAACAAAAAAACAAAGCATGTAGCAGTGCATTAGTTAAAATATATTAAAAAAATATATACAACATTTCTTGGGGTCAAATAAAATACATTTGCTATGCAGCATGAAGAGACAGAAGGGAGACAAGTGCTAAAGTTATTAAGTGCAGCGCGGTTGGGGCATCCAGCTGTGTCTAGAACAGAAAAGAAAAAAAAAGAGAGAGAGAAGGAAGTTTTATTCCCAAATTAATTCCTTCCTTTTAAGACAAGGCAACAAACTGTTTATCTAAAGTGCTCATACAAAATGACGACGCAACTACAATATTTTTCCCCACAAAGCAAGATGATGACGGCTTTATTGCAAACATGAAGTAATTTATTTTGTTAATAAATCTTTTATCTGCGTAATGAAGTGATGTACAACCTGCATCTGCTAGCAATCCAGGTCCTTCTGTGTTCACTGCCACATTACTTTGCTAGCCTTGTGTTGGCAGATGCACTAAGAAAAATCAGATTCTAACAGTTTGACCTCTCTCACTTCTTATGTTCTCTAGGGGATAATAAAATCCAAGATACAATCCCACAGCAGTTAATGAAGCTTAACCTCACACCCTCTTAATTACCAATGCATTACACCAACTATAGGCATCATACTCCTCTCTAAGCTATTTTACATTGCTAAAGAAGTACTACTGTGCTATTATTTAGCAACATAATCCAAGCTGTATGTGAAATCCCTCTTATATAAAATCCTTTGATCCTTATGGGTTTTGATAACTGTATAATTAATAGTACTTAAGAATTTTAAACATTATCTATTTATGCAGCAATAAATATGTTGTTCACATGGTTTTATGCAGCTATCTTGCAATGTAACGTTGTCATATGTTTGGCTAAAGAAACATGGGAAATAAGCTGCGATTCACTGTTGATCTCTAATTGCAATGATATTGAAATAGTTTAAACTCCCATGAATTTGAGGCTTTTTCATTATGTTAATTTCCAGTATTTAAAGGACACCAGATGGTAAGTTAGGAAGGGTAAATATTTTCTTTCAATAAGGTATTATATAAATGTCAGTTTAAAGGGCCCTACTCCCAAAAGGGAGGAGGATTCTATTTTGATTGTAAACACTTGTGAAGACAAGGTCTATTGTTAAAGAACACAAATGACTGGATACAGACTTTTTTTTTTCTTTCAGAGGCCCTTGTACCACAATTTATTTCCATCTCCAGGTAAGGTCGTTAGTTCCGCAGAAATTTCACTTTGACATTCGAAAGTACCAGCCGGAAAAAATGAGAATTGCGTGAAGAGGAAAAGGGAGGTAGAATTCCACTGTTTTATGGAATAAAAAAACCGGTTAACTGAAAGTACTCTGAAAGGTTTGTTTTGTTTTAAACGGAGCGAATATATTCTCTGCTTCACATACACAGAAGTTAACCCTATAGCCATGCCATACTACTCTTTGCTATTATTTCCTCCCACTACGGCTTCATTTCACAACACTGAAAACCAGGAATGCATCAGAATATTAGATAATGTTTTCTTACCTCATCGTTTTCTGAAGCAGTTCATGACTGCTTATGTAAAATATAAATGCAACAAAAAGGGGAATGGCAGACTGAGAAAACTAATGTAAAGGCACGAAATAAAATGAAAGTGCCCTCATCCAAAATTCAGCAAACTCTACTGCATTGTATAACGCCCTGGCCTGCAAAGATTTCATACCAAATGACAAACATTATTCATAAACTACTTTAGAGAGAGTGAACTATTGCTTACGGTGCTCAATGGAGCATATCGATTCTACAGATTTACCAAACAGATTTGTAGAATAGTTATTTCACAACACTCAAACCTGAACATTTGCTTATTTTGAAACTACTGTGTTTGCCCTTATGATACATTTAATAGGCAAAGAAAGATCTCTGTTTAAAAATAAGCTTATCATTTCAGTAGTAAGATCGTGAAAGAAAATATCTAAGAGCCAAAGATCGGCAGACAGGAAACCTGAAATGTAAGCCTGGTTCTGGAAAAACCTTTTTATTAGATCGGTCCAAATGTTTGACAAAGACAAAGCTTTACACTTCTGAGAGTTCTCAGAGTGGGTACTCCTTAACGGGATCTCATTCTTTTCAAATGGAAGTGATTTATTTTCCAGCATACCCTTTCACATCCATATAACTTGTGTCAAGTTCCTAGTAGTTTTGTAACACTGAAAATTGGAGTACAACTAATATAATTAAAATATTTGCGTTTAAGCATTTTTTTTTGCATACTTCCTTGTTTTTCTAAATAAACCTGGAAATAACAAGAATATATTTTGCTAAGTTCTTCCTGCACTCATCTTTTCAGTGGGAAAAGAATAAGCGTGCATTTTCTGTTCTTCAGATCAAGTCAGTTTAACCAGGTTGTTGGAGACTGAATTTTTTTGGGCTTTTACAAAAAGCACGCATAAGCAAACTGTTGTATTTGAAGTACACTTTCACTTTTCTTGTTTTAGAAAACGTTTCAGTTTGGGAGGGTTTTTTTTTTTTTTTAAGTAAACCTTTCTGCGAAGTCGTTTGCCCTTTCATTCTTTCTCTCTCTGTTTTTTTTTAGTAAACCATTAGACAAATTTAGAAGTACAATGACACCAGACATATAAGGTAAAGATTGAGTTGGTGATAAACTTCAAGGGGAGATGCAGTACTTGACTGGAAGTCGAATTCTGGGGAATGCATTTCATTTTAAGAAGGCTATCCTGCCTTGCAGAGGTAGGAAAAGCATCCTCTTTATAAGTAGTAGGCTCCTGGGCTATTCCAAAGTAAGATTTTTTGGACTATTAGTCTGGAGGGAAGTGTTCTTTAGCCTCTGTTATCGTATGTGAGCCTCCAAAAAGACAATCTCGAGAGTATAGAAGTACTGTGTAATAAAATTCCATCCTGAGAACAGAAATTCATGCTCGTAAAGAATTTACTGCTGATACCGTAGAAACTCAATTAGTGTACAGAGTGTTTTTCAAATTTTCCACAGGACAAACACAGCTCTAAAGCAGCTCTGGATCTCAGACTTCTAGGTTCCCACTGGAATGGTCATAGATATAGCACTGGCCAGGGTCCTATAGGAAAAACAACTGATTTCATGGTGTGCTCATTTCTGTTTCCCAGCACATATAATGACCAGCAAGACTTCTTCTCAAGACAAACTTTGCAGAGGTTTCAAGGTAACAGCAACTTAACAAACAGCACAGCTCATTATCAATATGAGTCAGTAACTAGGAAATATGATTTTTCCTCATGAAAATCTGAGGTACTCTGTGTCATGTCCAAGGCCTAGACAATGTAATTATTCAGGAAAAATGGCAAAGACGTCCTCATAAAGGCAGTTCAAGCAATTGTACAATTTTAGTGTCAAATCTGAAATAGGAAAAGTGAGAAAAGTACAAAAGCAGCCACTGCATACGACACATTTTTTTTTTGGTCTTTCTCAAAGCTGCCTGGGACCATCATACCTTGGCACTACCACAGAGAAAGGGCACGAAGAACTAAGCTGTCATATTTTTATAACTTCCAGAAGTCAGTTTGGTACTCTGTCTAACTGAGAGTGGATGCAAGCCTGCTCTAATTTTCTCAACGGTGATGTTCAAAAGAATATGCAATCCTCTTGTTTGCTTTTTCTTTCAAAAACGTAACTGCTTAATGTAAGATTTCCTGCGTAATAAACATAACCATATATTAAATTTTGCGTTGCATTGTCAAACACATACACTATATAGAACTTTAAAATAGTTGGTATTTTAAAGTGCTGAATTGAAACGATAACAATACAACCACTAACCACAGTGAAACTAAGGAAACATACAAGAAAAAAACATCTTTTTTATTAGTTTATTTGTTTTTCAGCTTGAGTACATAATTGTTTTTCATAATTTGCTGTCTAAACTTAATAAGATCTGGTACTGAAAATGGAACACTAAGATATAAGATGGCTGAATGTGTATGGGAACTGCTGAGTCACGGCCTGAACCACTGATTGAGCACCTGGAGGAAAGACCCAGTCAGCTCTGGGAGCACAGGTGAAGGCAATTCCCCTGTGTGATCAGAAGGGCTGGAACCTGGCTCCACCCCCCTTAGGCCTCATATAAGGGCTGACTGCCCCTTAGGAAGGTTCTCTTTCTGGAGATCCTTCCTAGGTGGAAGCTTTTCCCTACAAACCTCGAATTTTCTGATACGGGTGAGTGATCTACTTTCCTTCCCTTATAGCACCTTGCTATTATGTCCATTCTTCCATCTCTTCGTAACACCTTTTTCATTGTGTTGGTCTTTCTGATCGCTACAGTATGAAACATAATTATTGAATTAACTGCGCATTTACCGATGCAATCAGTTTCATTTTATGATCGATCACAGAAGTATACTGCACTATTTCTTATATTATAGTCTATTTGATTCCTGCTACTTAAGCTCTTATAGTAAAAAGTTATCCTTTGTTGAAGAGTATAAATTGAACAAAAATGCTCTTAGATGTTTAAAATACTTTCTAAAAACAGCATGTATATAGTTCTGTAGGTTTTACCAGAGGTGTATAATTTTTCAGCATTATGTCTTAATGCCAATTTCCTGAAGGAGCTTTGACTACAAAAGGCATGAATATGTTTTCAAAGGATGATGGATAAATTGGTGGGTGGTAATATAATATATCTTAGGCAGCTGATCAGGGCTTTTTATCCTCTGCTTGTCTTTTACTTATACACAATTTCAAGATAATTATGGTCTGTAAGAATGTCTTTTCCCCTTCCTACTACCAGCAATATTTGTCTTGGTTATAGGTTCAAGAAACTTCCAATCACATCATAAAATTAGAATAGGGCAATTATGGCATCTCAGCAGAGAACTATAAATACAGTGACCACACAATAAAGACATAAGGCAGATAAAGAGTTGTCTTTATGTAAAACAGCTAGAATAAAATAGAATACACTGAATCCATACTTCAATTTTATAAAATAAAAAACAAGCACAAATAGATTGATGTATGTTGAAATCTGTGTTGCCTTTCCAGCATGTAGTCCATTCATTGAAAACAAATTAATTACTAATCTCAATTAAAGAAAAATGCAATCTTATTCTCAACAGTCAGATACATTGTTTTAAGAGCCCGATTTCATTTTTCAGACAGGAGAGGACTTGAAGCACGTGAAGGTCCTCTCTTTTAAAGGTCAAGTAAAGCAATCTCAGGGAGAACTCTGCTTCTATGATTTGGACACCTAACTATGGCCAGTGCCAGTCTTAGACCAACTTTGCCAGGTGATGTCTTTTGAGGCAATACACACTCACTTTTCAAGAAGTGCTTAAGCTTGTCAACTGTGTAAGCACACAGTTTTCTAGTTTGATACCTAGCATATTACAGGATTACTTCACTGAAACAATTTCAAGACAGCAACTCAAAGAAATGAACTCTACTGCATGTTGTCTATTAAGTAAACGAAGTGTTGAGCAGAATACTGCTGTATATGTGAAAACACAAATGGAGGAAGAAAACAAGACCAAATTGTTTTCTTCAACTTTTGTGCTGTAACATTGTCTACCCTTTCAGAATTATTTACAGTAACACGAATGACTATGGAATTATAACAGAGGAATGTAGTTATCAATACCTAATGACAACACTTAAAAATAAGAAGGAGAGCATTCCAAAATAAGACAACAGAGCTCAACAAACAACATCAGACTGATTGACCGAAATCTCTAACTGGTACAAAGATTAAAGTATATAACCGTGTCTGCTGGCAAGCAACAGCAGAATGAACAGGAATTATTAAAATTATGAAAATCTATGAAGAACTTGCTCAAAAGTGAATAGTGAAGAATGAAATCTACATTAGGTGGTTTATTTTAAGACATTTTAATATACTACAGTAAAAATATTAAATTTGATTTTATTTTAATGGGAAAAAACACGCAATGACCACTGTATGGCCAGTCAGTCAATGATGTGATTAACACTTCTTTAAGCACAAACATTATAAAAAAATATGATATTTATTATGCAATTCATAATTCACAATAAAATTTTAACATTTGTTTAGATTATACTATAAAATAATACATGATAAAAATTGAATCCCTAAATGATTTATTTAGGCTGAAGATGGTTGGAAAAAAGGGAAGATTATTCTAACCACGAGCATATAATTTCATTAGGAATATATGTTTACATGAATACTGAAGATAATATTGAACAGATGAGGCACAGAATCTATGATCACCAGGCAGTGAAAATGAGAAGTAACCATTTTGACCAGAAATAGTCTCTGAATAATCTTTAAAAAAAAAAAAAGCCCGACTACACTTGATGCAGAAGTAATCAGCAAATTACATATTACCTTTGGTATCGAAAAGAAGCATTAGAAAGATAGAAAATATTTAATGAAATTTTCTAATATTACCCCCATACTTGAGTATTTTTTCTAGTGTCGGTGAGGACTGTTTCCCTTATAATGGAAAGTATCAGTGTTTGATTAGGAGCTCACTGAATTCTGTAAGGAACGTCTCTATACAACCCGATTCAAAGACAACCACATTGCCCAGTGTAAAAAAGCCAGTCAGAATGCCAAGTATGAATTAAGGAGGTTGTACTTCAAGATGTTAAATGCTATTTTTCCTTTCTATAGGAGACTGCAAAAAATCTCTGTGCAAATTGTATGCTGTTACTACATAAACTTGATGAATTTAAATAAATTATTAAGAGATAAGAACTTGACTAGTTAAAAGCTAAAAGTCTTCACCTTTAAGATGTTGGCAGGAGGGTCCTGAGCAGAAGCAACAAACAAGTCATGTCCACAGACAACTCCCTCAGCGAGAAAATATTTGAGCAACAGGTTGGAGTAAACACTGTATTTATCTTCCTCTGTGGAAAAAAGAATGTTTGTAAACAAGAAATTCCAACCAAATAACCAGAACACACAAACAGCAGAACGAAGACACCCAGCTGTATTGTTAGGACGTTATAAAAAGCCTATGTAATGTAGATTTGAGACAGTAAGTACAATGTGAATAGAAAGTTTAAAAAGTAGCACTTGATAATACTGTATTTGTAATATTTCAAGAGAAGTAATTCTTAATCACCTGGCTGATTCTGTGAAATGGGTGACATATAGCAATAGTGCTATTTTCATAATAAGCTCTCCCACTGTCTCAACCAATCTTTCTGAAATCATGGTTCAGTTGCAAGGGCTTTTGTTCATTTGTAAAAATGTGGTAGTACTTACATTCTTAATGCTTAAAGTGTTAATAAACTTACTTAGAATATAAATTTATTATTAGGCTTGTAAAGCTTACTACTTAGTTCACCAAATGAAATATTAAAAAAATAAAAAATATCCAACAAATCTGTGTAATTCAAGTCTTCAAAACAAAATTTTCAACTATTCACAGTCAGTGTCATTTTTGAAAAGGTATCCAGAGCAGAAACATGAACACATTGAAAAAAAAATAGAAGCTTATTGTTAAAGAGGTGAGACAATAACAGTTAACACGTTGTGAATACTACCCTAATGAAATCAACATGCGAAATCCCACTGACTTCAGGAAGGCAAACATTTCTTTCAGTGCTTCTTTGCTGCAAGTTAACTATCAGAAATTATCAGTATTAGGAAGTCTTTGAGCTGCCTACAATGAAAATTTTATCATAAAAATGTGGGAGAAGTGAACGAGTAAACAACTTCTGAAATCCAAACTGTCCCTTAATTTTCTGTTTTCTTGGGTAATATAAACAATGGTAATATTAACAGCTAGCACAAAATATTCCTGACTGTACAATAACCTGATAAATTGCCTAGTAAAACTGTAGATCATGCCAATTAGAAAGATTTTCTTTATGTGGAACCAACAGTACTCCATGCTTTGCATGATATGGAAAAAATTTCCTTGCTATTAGAAATTATATACAAAAATATTAAAAGAAAAGCAATTAAAATCAAAAGTAAAGGCTGAGAATGAGTGAGATTCCACTCATTCAACGTCATAAAAATAGTTAAGTAAATGATGCTTAATATGCACCAGAATGGTATGATCTGAAGTTAAGCAGTCAAAACCAAAAAGAACAAAACAACACATGAAGTGGGATGGGGGAAAGGAATGAAGACGTATTTTTGAAAAGGAGAAAGACCATAAAAGCAATAAGAAAACTTCAGAAGAAATCACTGAAAAATAGCATTTTGCTGCTGCATTTCTGCTACCATGTACAAGCACTGACACTTTCAATAGTTAGAATAACAAGAGAAAGACATTGACAACTACAAGCGGCTGATGGATCCAGCTTATTGTAGGCCGAGGGTTTCAAGAACTCAGACTGTATTAAGCATCTTTGAGACTGCTAGCCTGCTCCCAGGCCAGATTTGCCTTCTAGTCTACTTCCACTAACACACTTAAATAAAAGTAACACATGTATCTTACTAAAAATAATCTATGGAAAATAGTGACATCAGTTCTGTGAAAAGTACACTACTCACAAATTATTACTATTGTTCCCTGTTTGTTTCATGGGTGCTGATTTCCAAAGGCATCACAGAATTACAAACTGCAATTTCTTGGAAAGTTTAGAGCTCTTAATTAAATATTTCATACAGCTTAAGCTAGCTTGCAAAAAACTCATTAATAGTGTTACTGCAGAACTCTCTTCCTAGTAACTTGGCTCCATACGTTGTACCATGACCTGATGATGCAGATCCCTTTATGAGACTAGATGGAGACAAAAGACTTGCTTGAGATAGGGGAAAAAAAATGAAGCAAATAGATGCAGGAGTATTAGTCTTGTCAAATTTATCGAATTTGCAGATCTTAAATTGCTTCACATGGAAATAAAAACATATCTGAAGTAATTCTCCTTTCTAACTGAAGTCCAGGAACAGAAATGGTTCCTGCCCCAGAAGACAGTGGCTTGCTTTACAGCTATTCCTGCTTCAATTGCTTACTGCAGTATAATTGATGTTATTTACAGTATATTGTCTTCCATGTGCCAATCCCTCCATCTATGAAGCTCTCAGATTTATAGGGGACTTTGGCTCTCAAATTGAGTGGCAGTATGATATCTACTTAAAATAAAAAAAAGTCTGAGCTACCTGTGGAAGAAGGCACCAAGCCCCCCCTATAATCACAACACTGCAGTAGATGTCAGTGGACGCAACAGTGTTAGACCTCCTTCCCTTGGAACAGAAGACAAAAAAAACACGGATCAGGTGTTCTGGAAGAATCCTCACCTGTAACGTTTACTACATCTTTGATGGATCAAATATCTTGATTTGATAATTTTCATTTACAGCCTAGAGCTCACCTTTATCAGTTGGAGCACAGAAACACTGAGTTGAATTGAATACAGACAAGATTTAACTCATTTAATGGAGAGTAAGCCAATATCACATTTAGTTCACGCGTGTTATGCTTTGGATGTGAGTGTGCAACTGCATAAAGTCTTTCTGGTTCATTGTTTCTAATATTAATTGTTCCTTAGACAGTAAAAACATACTCAGTGCTGAGCCAAACATGAGACAGAAATTCCATAAACTTGGGTAAATCTAAGAAATCACACTGTGCATTGCTGATTATGTAACTCAACTAACAAGGAATAAGGCTGTAGTAGTTAAGAATAATGTTTAAACTAATTTTATTTTAAATGCTGAACATTTAAACTATAAGAATGAAGTGACAGGGAATGGGGGTGTAAATCCTTACACTGACTTGTCCTTATAATTAATTCTGTTGAGAGATAGATTGATTTGTAATATAACAGGACTAAGGAGGTTCTTACACAGATACACCTTTCCAGACCACTTCTGCAAAGCAATGAGGAATTTTCAATTTATCCAATTAAAAACATTTCCATTTGGTGTGAGGGAACATCAGTTAAGCATTATCTTTAGTTGTTTTACAGTGATTTTCATAACAATGAACTTAAGAGGAAAAGCAGGAAAATAAACTATCAGGGAGTGATCTAAATATAAAACACCTTATGGTCTGCTACAGTACTCAAAGGATTAAATGTGTCTCAGAAAGCCTTTACAAACAGTGTATCTTGAATTGTTGAAGTCAATGCATCTGTAAGAATCCCTCAGTTCTTCAATTTGTCACAAAGAGGATGGCTTTTTATTGATTCATTTCTAGGTCACTAAACTTTTGCGGTATTCAAAAGATCTAAAGTGCACCCATATGGGGCTTTTCTGGTAGCATCCATTGTGCCCTGGCTTCAATAGTTACGTTACTATTCAAAACCATAGGGGTACAGCTTTCTTTTTATAAATAAACAAACAAATCATTTAGCACAGGTATTTCAGAAGCTCACTGATTATTTTTGTAGATAATTCTGGTGAAATATTTACGAGTGTTTTTGTTTGCTGATAACTCTTGCTCTTACTATTTGACGGCTAGGATACATTCACAGCAGTTACCTTTATTCTTCCAGAACTACGCCCATATCCAAAAGAACTAACTCCATTCTACACACGTAGGAACCAACACTTAAGTGCATTTCAATCAGCCAGGAAACTTAAGACAAGCCCAAATCCTTATTCTTAGTCCCCATACTAAAGAGCTGTCCCACCAGCAGCTTTCATTGTGAAGTTCACTTTCTAGCTAACAAGGCGCGTAGACAAATGAGACTCGTGCAGCTGCAGACTCTTTCCTGGGCCCAGTCACCGCAAGTCACACACCAGCCCACAGCTTTCTCTGATTCTTTTTTGAACAAAGAGTATTCTGCAGCTAAGTAGCAGGTGAGTAACTAGTGAAGCGTAAAACTATACAAGGAAAAGAGATTATTTACCTAGAAGTTATGCATATTGTCTACAGGACAAAACCTCTCCTGATGGTACAGATAAGAACACAAGTAAAATAGTGTATTGTGACCATTATGCAGTGGCCTCTTTCCACAACAACTTGCTTTCACAGCCAAAACAGATGTCAAGGAAAAGCAGTACTGCCAGTAGCAGCACAATGAATTCCAGTATACAACCACGTAGAAAATAAAGGAGAAAGACCAATTCTTATTTATGGCTCATCTTACTCCTATGCTGCACAGGTTACTGAACACTTCAGAGACTTCCTCAGCACCTTTGTGCACAGACTGCCTTGTACTGCTCAGAGGGATTGGTGGGTCATGGAATTAGATACAAAATCTTAGGGCAGGGAGTTCAGTGAGAGCACAGAAAACAAAGAGAAGGTATGAGAGAGGAAAGGCAACTAAAATATCACATAATGATCGAAATTTACATCTAAATATGTAGCATTAAGAACTAAAAAGTCTCTAGCCCTAAGCAATCCCCCTCCACCAGAAGTGTTCCTGTTCCAAGGGTGGGATGGAGAAGAAGCACCAGAACTTGGAGAGGAACAAAGAGCCATGAATAATATTCACTGTAAGATACCACAGGTGTAGAAATCCTATTTATAACATCTACTAAATGTCTGCATATTGGCATGAAGGTCTTTGAAAAACTCCAGAGATCATTTGTACCTTAATTACTTAAGACGATGAGAGCTATAAATGGAAAAAAATAAGACTGCAGCACTGTAATGTACAGATAGTTTTTTGTTTTTTTTTATTATCCACTGCACAAAGCCAGACAGGTTGCCCTGAAGCTGCCAGAAGCCTGTCATAGCCTATCAGTATTGATCATCTTTCCCCAGATAGTTGTATGCTACGGTACTGTGACCTAAGGTGAGTCTTTGTGAAGCGATGAAACATTTCTCCAAATTGCTGCAGGTTACGAGATGCGATTATTTTAATCATCTGAAATTCCATTTAAAAGATACTTTGCTAATGTCCACATTTACAAAGCTTGAGGGGATATACTCTGTGTCACTTGCATTTAATTAGCACATGCCAAAAGTGAGTTGTCAAGCATCCAAGTCATGATATTTGGCATTTGGCCATACTTCAGAAAGGTAAATTCTGATAACTTGTATTTTGTATAATTATCTTCAGCAAATCACTGTTTTGTACCTCTCTGGAGATAATCTTCTTCAATTTTAAAAAGATGATAAGTTCTGTTATACTGACAAGTGAGGAGAGCTCCTACCAGTGAGGCTGAATAGCAAGTCTAACAAAAATAAGAGTAGCTAATTAAAGTAGCTAAGACTGCTTCAAGGTCCAGACTGAACAGGTACAGACCTGCTTTTAACTAAACAACGTTAACATTTTATAACTGACCTCAGCTACTAACAAAAACCCTCCCACTGATAATCTTTAAAACATTTAGCCATCAATGACCTTGTCGAGGCTGCAGCATCTTCAAGGTATGTAGAAAGGGGGTCTTACGGAGGACCCAGGGCAGATCTATCTGAGCCCACGGTCCCTCACTACACAAAGCTTATTATACAAACAAGGCTGATATGTATAAAAACAAAATAACGTTGTTCTGAAAAGTCCTCTTAGGGGTGGTGACGTATAACAGGTCTAAGTACCTCAGGCAGTGGGAGGAAAGCAGTGTGCTTTATGAGCAGTCGTATTATTTGTTTTGGTATGAAAGGGGAGACTTCTGGAAAGCAAATCTTCTGGAGCACTTAAAGGCAAGACAGCAAACAAGTGGTTGCACATTCATGTGAAACAACTTGACAGTGTTCAAATTTCATTTCACTTAAGAGTCAGGACGGCTGTTTTATCGCTTCTTAGAAACCCTGGTACAGTAATTCCTGTTGAAATTGAAGTATTGGTTAAAAAGGAACACCTCACTGTGTAAAACAAATAAACAGGAAGTTTCAGGTTCCGCCACAATCTTGAGTGAGATAACCATGTACTCTCTAATTTGTTGATAAATACAAGACTGTCAAAAGAACATACTATAGAATTAAGTCCAACTGGAAATCATGATGCTCGTTATTATGATTTAAATTGAAGAAAATTGAGCTCTTATTTCAAACAATATTTTAGTCTTATCAAGTAACCTGTGCCATTACTACGTCTCCAGAATACAACAGATAAAATAAATATTTTAATATCCCGAATCTACTATTATATGGTTAAATTAACCAAGATAATGTGTCAAATAATGAAGATGAGCATTTAATTTGCAAAGGAAACTAAGCTAAAAGTAATGCAATTTATTCTCGCCTTAGAGAATGTTGAAGGGAAGGAGAAGAATTTAACCTTTTAATAACACTTGGAGTACAACACAGAAAGATCTTCCTAGGAGGTTTATCACTGACAGCTTCAATCCTGTATAATATTAAGCTTGCCTAGACTAATCTCATGACAGACTTTTTTTGTATATTGACAGGATATTCTAACAATGCAGTTACAATTCTACCTGCACCATCTTTAAAAATTAGTCTAAAAGTTTTTAGACTAATGAGTCATGAATAAATATAGTTCTCCCTTCAAAGCTTTTGGTATATAATTATATGTTTCAAAATAATATATGGAAAGTTTTATTTGGGGGGAAAAAAAAAGTGTTCAAAGCTTCAAGAGAAATTCTCCTTCGTGTTTCATTAATGACAGATCATAAATACACAGCAATGCACTCCGAGGGAAAAAAAAATCCAGGTAAGAATCCTATCATTTTCAAATCACCGTGTCTCATCTTTCTCATGAGGACAAAAAAAACCTCATTCTCTTTGTATTCATTTTGTTTGGAGCCATGGCTACCTAACCCCATGCTCAACAGTAGCCAAAGGCAGATATTTAAGAAGAGGAGAGGTAATAACTGAACAAGCAAATATGATGCTTCACCCAAGCAGTTATTCAGCTTCCCACTGTGGCTCAAGGACTTCCTAAGCTGAACGTGGTATCCACGCAGTTAGTAAGCTGTCTTTTCTATGCAGTTGACTAACTTCCCACTGAGACCATGATTTTTTTTTTAAATGTCCTCAACACACCATGGTGAGGTATATCACCACTTAAATGCATATTGTGTGAAGAACCTCCACCTTCTTTTGTTTGATTCTATAGTTGGTAGGTTCATTTGATAACACCCAGTTCTAGTGGTGAGACAGTAAATATTATGAGAAAATAAAACCAAGTTTCATGATTAGCGATTACAGAAAAATATGACAGGTTCTGTCTTTTTCTTCTTCCATCTCTTAACCATAGCAAGACTGCGGCTCTTCTCGATCTGTGTAGGAAAAGTAAGATCTTCACTGACAGCAGTAAGACATAAAATTTCTATTATTTCTCCTGAATTCAGAGAATTGTGGATTAAAATTTCATGAGAAAATTTAACTTAATTAGTATTCTGTGTGCCACGGAAGGCCAAACGCTCTCTTCTGCCAGCCTGGATGGGGCTTTGAGCAACATGGTCCAGTGGGAGGTGTCCCTGCCTATAGCAGGGGGGTTGGAACTAGGTGAACTTAATGGTCCCTTCCAACCCAAACCGTTCTGTGATTCTAGTTTTGAATCCTTTGCAATCCTTATCTTCCTCTTTGTGCTGGCTCAGGTACTCATCTCATACTTTAGTTAGCCAACTTGGGTCACTAAGCCAAGGAAAAAGTCTCAGCTTTTCGGCAGCTGGGTTGGTTTTCTTCCACCTTAGAGAGCTGAATCAGCTCAGCAAGGAACTCGTAAGCACTAGTGCCAGCTCAAGGAACAACAGGATGACGTGGCCAAGAATAGGGAGAGGAATTTGGACAACTTTCTTCCTTTTTACTTGAAAATCGAGATTTTCTATGATACACTACAACAGCAACACCTGTCTTTAAACAGCCTCTAGTGATAGATAAAATGTAGAACTAAGAATTAGGCTTAATGTAACAAGCCATAATTAGAGAAAGTAACTTGCTCACTGGGAAACAGAAAATGCTGTTCCACTTCTAGTGGAGGGTCACGTAAGCCCCACACAGTTAAGTTCTCAGGAAAAGATTATATGTAAAGCTTCACATATGATGAAGAGCATCATTTCCATGTAGGTTATGTGCTTCTGGAAGTGAATCCCAGCCAACCATTATTTTTTCCCCTTGACCTTAAACCAAATCTACACTTGCCTTCAAGTTGTACACCAGAAGACCAGTGTTGCAAAAAAAAAAAAAAAAAAAGGAGTTTGAGAATAAATGGTTAATCATCAGTTCACTAGCTTTATTTAGCTGTGGCTGTTACACTTCAGTTGAGGAACCTGGGAAGCGTTTCTTGGCCTACATTCCCACACTTACCCTGGGGATATGAAGACAGGATATATGCACACAACTGTCCTCTTCCCCTTTGATACACCTTGACCTAAACAGAAAGGAAACCTGGGCATCTCAGCTGCAGTTGAGAAAGGTAGCAGTTTTGATATAGTCTGCTAAGGGAAATTTTTTGAAACTGGTTTAATCATCTCAGTTTGCCTTATCCACTTTTAGACAGGAAGCAGGCTTCCACCAGCCTTCTCTTAGCCAATTCTGGCAACCAAATGATTAAAAGATTCTGTATTTCTCACCATTCTCCACAAGCCAGTATATATATATATAAAAATTCCTTTGTGCTGATAAGAAGTCTGAATCTTTTAGAAAACCTTAGATCTTTCCAAACATGTCCTAGGAAGTCCAGAAATTTTCTAACCGTGCTGCTTTCAAACAGACCTCTGCAGGATCCTCCACGGGACCTCAGACCTGTCTGAAAGCAGGGTTTTGAGCCACCTCCAGCAATTCTTGAAATAGAGAAAAGTCCAGTCTGAAGGCTATACAGAGCAAAACACCTATTCTTAAATTCTAAGCTTAATAAACATTAAAAAGACAGGTTATTTAATATATGGAAATGAGCAAAACATACCAGAATATGGCTTTATATATCCATATATTCTATACTAACCGATAAGAAGAAGGGTTCCCACGGCTAAGCCTCCACCTGGAAAGAAAACAAAATGAAGAATAAAGTAAGACTACATTTTAATACTATGTTAGAGAACACTTAAGTTTTCTTAGTTTATAAGTCAAAGAAAGGTGATAACGGGGAATTTAAAAATATAAAAGTGAACAACATTTTAATTACCTTTGCAATATTTCCTACAATTCTCTATTATGAAATAATTATACATTACATGTAATTATATATTACACATTACAATTACTTTCACAATGTACTGTATTATCATCATGGTCGTAAAAAGATCCTGCAGAGCTCTGCGCAACTATACTCAAGTACTACAATAACAATCTATGCTCTCAACCAGTGGATTTTTCCTTTGGATGACTCAAGTAACAAAATACTCTCCAAATGAAACCTGTATTAATCGCTACCAGGTGATATTGCTTTGTACCAAGAACCACACATGCAGTGCGGCCTACTGAGATGCTCACAGCTTTCCCACTGAAGTCACCATTTTACATTCCGAATTCCAAGAGAGGATACAGTGAAGTAACTTGAAGAGAGACTATGAGTATTTTACCAAAGAAGCCTTTGGATGGTCGAACGTAACCAGTCAGTCTCAGTGCTTTTTTGAAGAAAAGTGCGGCATCTCTTCTTAATTACTTCCTGCTCTAAAAGCAAGCTGGGAGCAAACTGAATCACATCAGCACACCACCCCAAGCTTTTGATATCAGAAGTCAATTCTGGACTCTGAAGATGGACTCTGGTGAACAGGGTAACTCAGTCTATCAATTTAAGTGCTCATTAAACTTTGCTTGACATTGATTCCAGTGGGGATTGGATGTATTTCTTCTCCTTTATCTCTGCTGGTGGGACTACAAATATCTGAAGCACCTCTGAAGTTGATCTATATACAGGAGGAAGAAGAAAAGCAAATTTCTCCCCCATAGGCCAAACAGTTGCCAAAGGATTAACTACAGCAGCCTTTGTTTTGATCAAGAGACAATGAATTCTGCATTCATTGCTGATTTACGTGAACTCATTTCTCACTCCTTAATGCCACTAAGTGATTACGCTTCTATGCATGCTCTAAGAAAAGCCATCAGATGACTTAGAATGCAATACAGTTATACAGAATATCCCATCTGAAGGATTTCCAAACAATATGCATCCTTTGCCATTTTCATTCTATACCTACTAACTCCAAAATTAAGTTACACAAGAATGTCAACAGGTTGGATGAAAGAATATTAGTAAGTTTTTAAAGGACTGTTACTTGAAAAATGTCTGACAAGATGCAAGCTACCATAATCAATGAAGATAAATGAAGGAAGAATTGTGTAGCTGCAGAAAGTTAGATGCTATCTACGGAACTAAACAACTAAAGGGAAATCTCCATGGTGTTCATGGCCAGGTTGGAGATTAGGTCTTTTCATTGTACTCTTCGAGTACAATTCGAGTAAGTTGTATTGGAGCAATCTAGGTGTTATGTGTTAATAACATAACAATACCTGCTGCCTACTGTAAAAAGTCAAAATTCTGGACATGACGTGAACAAATCATACTGAGAAGTCATAAAACACTCAGTCCCAAGCTTTGTTTTGTATAGGTAGAGAAATGGCTTATAAACCATGCTGAGTAAGCAGCCAAAACAAAGCGCAATTACAAAGCTACAAAGCAGACGACATCCCATGTAAAACATTCTGGCTGGTAATCTTGTATTTTCTATTTTAAAAAAATAAAATACATCAAATTAACAGGCAAAAGTTGGTGAAAGACCATAAATTCTGAGACACAAGACCATAAAATTGAATGAGTAAAGAGATGCTTTTTGCTTGCATTAGTAGGACAGATATGGTCACAGCACGACTACTGTAATCACAGTGCTCATACAAAAGCCACAAACAGTGCTAATACCGTTCCATTCTAGTGCTGAGCCCAAAGCAACAGAATCACTTTCTTGCCATGTTGTGATGCTACGGTCATTTTAATGGCGCATCACAGTGCCAACATTTAGTGAACTTTTAATTTCATAGTTGGATCTTGGTGCGTCACAAATAGTTTAAGCTACATTCCTGTGCCAAGATCATAGAACCATGGAATGGCTTTGGTTGGAAGGGACCTCAAAGCCCCCGCAGTTCCAATTCCCTGCTGTGCCTGTTGCAGTGCTAACAAAAGCTGTTTAAAACCAGCGTAATCTATACAGCACGTGGAAAGAAACAGCTCAAAATTATGAGATTTTACTAAACCATGTCTCGACATTGAGAAGATGATCAAAATAGCTGTAAGCGAAGTTATTACCTCATGGCAATAATGACTTAAAATCCTGGTTATCTACAGCTCCCTTGTAGCCATCACAGAAGTAGCGTCTGTGCTGTTTTTAAATAGCGTGCACAAGAGAGAACATTTGTCAGACAATTTGCAAACGCAAAGTTCTCACAAGCTGTCTCTGCAGCTCATCACTTGTGGTGTCTCCTACAAGCCAGAGCAATAACACATGTGCATACACCCCGGATGCTAAAGGCAAACTCAGGGCAGAAGAGAGGCTGTATGTGGTATGAGATAGCCAAGAGTTTAAAGAAGTATATTTTATTAGAAGGAATGTAGAACTATTGCAGTTCCTAGGCTTACATATTCGTATTTCAATGAGCAATAATAGTAAATCAGGCAAAAAAAAAAAACTGCAGGAAAAAGTAGCACGAATGTTGAAATAGTCAGAAGGAACAGTTAGAATCTTCAAGTTCCCTAAGGAAACTGCTGTGAGCTTGTAATTCTTTCTTATTTTGTTATTTTAACTTTTCTTGGCCATTACATCATGTAGCATTACATGCAAACAAGGAGGCAATTGTTGTAACTGTCGCACTGCTACTTACAGCAATGGGATTTAAGGCCTCAAGGAGGGAAACGCAACAACTGTTGCAACTTGAGAAGTGTCCCCATTGTTTTCAGAAAGGATCCGTGACCTTTTTTAAAGCACCTCGAAGCGCAGCATTTAATACCAGACAGGTGATGCTTAAGTCCTGCAGTGCAAACAGTGCTGCATCTCGCTTGCAGCTTCTGGACAAGAAAGGGTATGAAAGAAATGCAGAAACTTAAGAGAGCCCAGCGAAGGGCCACTGCGATAGGCACCCGACCGCAGAGTCTTCATGGCCTACATAGAAATCAGCACCTTAAGGGAGAGGAGGTTAGGGAAAACCATGGGAATATAGAGTTTTCCAGTCTTCAAAGAGGCCACATCCTAAAACCATTTAAAAAGTATTTTCATAAATTTCCATTCGTACAATTGAAGAACCTTCTTGGCGTTCAAATTTAAAACCCATTAAGTCAGGAAATTACTGAGTATTTACAAGAGAAGGAAAAGGTATTTTAGAAGGGATGTGGGGTTTGGTGGAAAAAGCCTCCCCAGTGTCCATAACAAAGCATTCATTGTGTTAGCAAGTGCACAGAGACTTTGGGGCCTGTCACTGAAGGGAGCTGTCCACCGCTTCCTACCCGGGCTATGCAACAGCTATTTTTAACACAAAATAGGAACAACTGAAGTACTCAGTGCAAGTCTTAGAATCATAGAACAGCTTGGGTTGGAAGAGACCTCAAAGATCACCTAGTTCCATGGCCTCTGGTGCGGGGAGGGCTGCCAGATCAAGCGCTTGCTCAGGCTGCCTAGGGTCCCATCCAGCCAGGTCTTGCACACCTCTGGGGATGGGGCATGCACAGCTTCTCTGGGCAGCCTGTTCCAGCACGGTTATGTGATCGAAGGGTTTCACACACACTGAATGAAATTGTTCTCTCTTAAGGAGGATGAGCTTACTCCACAAGGATACCACTACTTGAAGGAAATGCAGGTGCTCTCTGCATGAATGTAAACAAATAAACATATAGAAGTAAACACAAGCATGCTTGTCCTTAAGATATGCATGCTGCAGTGTCTTTTTTTTTACAGAACAATGATTGTATGCATCACTACTCATACAGGCGGTTCTTAGAAAGGAAACACACTGCAATTTCCTTGCATTCCTTCAGGTATAAATGAGCGAAGCTGCCGCCAGGCCTCTCTCAGCCAGAGTCACCTGCACTGGAGCTGCCAGGAGCTGGTGCAAGGCTACACGGGCTGACACGAGCAGAAGGAGCCATTCGTAGAGTCACAGAATCATTAAGGTCGGACAAGACCTCTAAGATCCTACGCCCAGCCCCAGCCCACCCCCACCGTGCCCACTGTGTCCACAGATGCCACATCCCCACAGTGCTGGAACCCTTGAAGGGACAGTGACCCGCCCTCGCCCCGGGCAGCCCGTTCCCACGCATGACCACTCTTTCTGAGAAGTTTTTCCTCCTACCCAACCTGAAATCAGCTCCCAGTTAAATGAAGCGCTGCTGGCCTGCGCCCAGCCCGCGGCACAGAGCGCTCACGGCGGATCAGCACCTCAGTTCAGAACCAAAACTCCCTCCCCGCGCCGGCAGCCTGACAGCAGGAGCCGGCCCCGCGCTCCCCTCGCCCCCGCTCCCCTCATCGCCCGGCCCGGAGGCTGCGGGCAGGGCCCTCCCGGCCGGGGGAGCCCACAGGGCGGTCGGCGCCGGGTCCCGCTCCACCAACCTAGCACACAGTCCAGGGAGGGGACCCCGCAGGAGAGCAGCAGCTGCCCGCGGCGGAGGGCGGGCCGAGTGCCGGGCACGGCGGCCAGGCGGCTGCCGCCCGAGCGCCGGAAACTGGTGCTGGTAGCGGCGGCGGCCCCTCCGCCCCGTGCCGCCCCGCCGCCCGCCGCCGCCATCTCGGCTCGCAGGCGCCTGACAGGAGGCGGGGGCCGCCGGGAACAGCCGGGCCTCCCCGCCCGGCAGCGGCAGGCAGCGCGCTGCCCAATGGGAGCCCGCCTTGTTGGCGCGTGGCGGGCGGCAGCGCCGGGGCAGGCCCGGCTGCGGGACTGAGGTGAGCGACGCGGGCGGCGCGGGGACGGCGCTGAGGGAAGGCGCTGAGGGAAGGCGGGAAGGGGTCCTGCTCGCTCCGCCCGGCGGTGCTCGGTCGCCTCAGGCGTCGGTGGGGCCCGGAGCGCGGTCCGGCCTGTCGGCACGGTTACTTGGTGAATCTGCAGTTCGTGTTATGTTGGTGGGAATGAGCCTGTGGAACGGGCCCTGTCACAACAGTGGGTTGTCCAAGTGTTTGTATTTGCTGCCAAGCGGGGAGAGATGGAATAGTAAACTCTTAATTTCCAACTTAGGTTATTGCCCAGCACGAGCGGCAAGAAAGCAAATGTGGCTGTTAAATGTTCTGTATGGTGACTGGTGATTTGTGGAAACCTGGAACAGTGTTCACAACTCTTTCCTTCACCCCATTCAGAGCAATACATTTCCTTTTGCTTCTTCAATGAAGCACAATGTTTCTTTGCTTATTTTTAAATAAAGTGTATTAATGTGTTTACAGGTCATATTAAGTTTCAGAGTAGGTATGAATGTACCTGCAGGGCTGAACTCTCCGTCCATTTCACTTTCTGTGACTGGTAGTTGTTCTGCTCCTTAATTTTTCTTATCTCATTTTCCTATGGGACAGTTACAGGTGAAGGCTAAATAACTGTCAGATTGAGAACCTGAGTTCTGCAAGCACTTTGCGATTGGCAGCACTTGTGCTACGCTCCTACCACGTATAGAATTCCTTGCATTAAATGCACTTAACTTGAGCCAAAGATGCTGGAAATCTCACCGTTTCCCGAGACAATGTCGTAGGCCAGCATTACTAAAAGAAAAAGACTTGTTTCTTTTTCCTCCTCTGCTTCCACTGATTGAGTCCAGCACACCTTGGTGCTCGTCAGATCCTTTCCAGAGCAGGCTGAGCTCACTCATCTGCCTTGGAGCTATCTATCAGCCTTTGTAAGTCAGTTCTGTGTTATGCTACTGAGTATACGCAATAGGAAAAGGGAATTTAACACACAGCAGAGAGAGGGGCATCGAACCTTCCTTCTTTTGCTACCTATGAGCTGTTGATTCACCTCACTGTGAATCTTAGTTAATACAGAATTGTATGTATTTTAGCATAAAGAGATAAATTTTGTGAGCTGATATTCTCTGGAATGTTGAGAGAATATCTTAACGTTGTACCTTGCACCAAGAGAGACTGTTTCAGATTTTACTACAGAATTGCAGAGAAGTACAAATAGTTCTTTGATATATATAAAACTCTTTGAACAGAGTTTCAGAAATTATTGCAGTAGTTCTGTTTGTGCTGTTGGCTTCTCCTCTGTCATGTTTTAAAGTAATGGATAGAGTCCTACTGCTTGAGACATCAAGTGGAAATAAGCCGTCTTTCAAGGGTTTAATCTATTTTTTAAAATTGAATATTTAATACAGTAAAGCTCTACAAATGAAAACATGTTTGTGAAGACACCACTCACAACACCTGAAGAGTAGAGAAGGAGGTGATTGTGTGGGCTTGTCTTAATTTGTAAGTCAACAGTGCTTCATTTTTAGGAGTAATGCTAACTTGTTCGCTCTCCTTGAATTATACCAAAAGTTTGCCTATGGCCACACATCCACTTCCCAAGAGATGAATTTCCAGCCGCTGGGAAAGGTCCCACTGGGGTCAGAAAGAAAGACTGCGTAAAGGAACTTGTCCTCGACTGTACTCTAGTAGGTAGATGAGTTCTGTTATTCCTGCACTATGAATGAAATTGAGATGCAGAGAAACTAAAGAACATGCAAATGATTGCAAATGGTCAGAACAATCTCAGCGGAGCAATGAGCTGAGTGATGGTAGCCGGCTGTGTTCCTACTCAGCTCTTTGTAACACACTTTGAAACTTATTTCCTCTTGATTGCAATCAAAAATAATGAACTGTTCCTTCTTATATAGTACTGCAGGCCTTAACAAAATGTTTATGGCAGTTTAAACTGCAAGTCCTAATTCTATTTTCCATTTATTGTAAACTTACTGAGCCCATTCAGCTATTGCCTATGCCAAATGCAGATCTTATGTTGGATTAGAGGGACTTTGGGTGAATTTGCTAAGGAAAAAAATGGAAAGGATACAGTGGGTGAGCGAGAGAACCCTCAAAACATTTGGGAAAAGGTGTGCTTGCAATTGGTCTGTAAGTATGTTCGTAATTTTTCACTGAAGCTGTAATTTGCGGATCTGGGGGAAGTCCCAGTGTCCTCAGAGCAGCAGCACTTCTTAAAGTAAGCTTTGGAAGCTGTGCTTGGTGGGAGGAAAGCACCTGCTGTGGCTGGTGTTGCTTCTTTTGCTTTTGCTGGAGTGCAGCCAATGCAGGTTACAGGCTTCGTCCTCGGGTCCTTCAGCCAACACCAGCTGGGTTGAAGCAGTGCTTCTCAACAGGACTGCGTTACTGATGTACGATTTTTATTTACTTTGATTTCAGATTAATGTAGAAGTGCAATTTGGTTATACTTCATAAAGTTCAGCGGATGCTCTTGTCTTCTCTGGCAATGAGCAACGTGCTGTCTGTTTTGGAATAACGTACGTCGGGGCAAATTGATTCAAAACCATACATCCACCTGAACAGTTGGCGGCCATTGTTTGGTCGACGTCTGGGCTAGAATCCCACTGAACTGCATCCCCATGGCTGTTCTGCCTCAGCATCTTATTAGTGTTTGCTGCTGTATGGCAGAGCTCAGCGTTAGGCTTGGTTCCAGCGTTACTGCCACCAAACCAGATTAGTGCCGAGTCAGCTGACCGGGCAGGGTGGCAGTCATGTGGCCCCACGCCCGCTGCGGCCTGAAACAAGGTGGTTTGCTTCTGGGATGTTCTTAAGTACCTAACAGCATGGGTCGCGGATTACGGCTGCAAAGAAGATGGCTTCGTTTTCCTGATCTTTGAACTGGTTAGAATGGGAAAAGTTTGAAAGCGCGGGATCTTCAGGCCCTGAGCCAACAGCTGGGAAGTATGTTTAATCCTGGAAGTTCTGACACTGAAAGACCAGGCTTTTCAGAGTGAAAAAAGCTTAAAAATGACTTATCCGATCGTTCTGTGGAAAGCATGAGGATTAGCAGGAGAGTTTGAGACATACCAATTGTATATTACATACAGTGTGATGTGGTTTTCTTCAGAAAGCCTTTGCATGTTACCTAAATGCTGCTGTGTGGATTTTTATACTGAACAACTGTGATAAAAATCAGAATCTGAGTCAAAAGGGGATGTCTTTTAAACTGGAAGTACATACGTTAGGGCACATGAGTTGAAGTGGTGTATTTGGCACTGTGCTGAGTGCCAATAGTTTAGTACATGTAGGTGATAAAAAAAAGTTACTACTGAGATGACCGCTGCAATGTCAATTCATGTCTTACCTGAAAGTAATGTGTAGTTGTTATAGCACGTTTTCCTAGTGCTGGTATTAAAAGGTTAAGAATTGGCTTATTTTGGATTTCAGAAGAGCATTGTTTTCTGCCATGTTTCGTCTTCAAGGGCATTACTCCAAATGATAGTGCTACTGCTATTAATACCCTGCAGTACCAGCAGACATGGGAACATGGGCAAAATTTACTCCTCACCTAAATGGTGGGATTCCATAGAAGGTGCTCTTTTCTGGTTTAGCTTTTTTGCCCCGCTACCATCCCTGCAATGCTGCAGAGCCTGAATCCTGCAGAGTGCAAAGCTTGAGGCCTGCCCCAGTTCCATTCAGAATTCCATTCAGAACCAGTTCTATTCAGAATTCCTCTAAAACTGTAGCATGTCTCCATTTGCTGAAATATTTTTAAAGGTGTTTTTGCAATGGAGTATTTTCCCTCCTTTCTGCTCTTACCCCAAACCAAACAGTGCTCTTTCAGCAGCTACTTCTGCAGCAGTTTCTGGATTTAAAAGGGTACCAAAGCTGGGTCATAAGTCTTAATAGTTGTATATGACAAAGGAATATGGTCTTTGGGTTTTGCTGAGCGTGAGGTGAGTCAGAATTTAGTGGACTTCCATCTAGATTCACGACATTGTGACTATCCACGGTGTGTGGTGAACCAACACGTTGCTGTAAAATAGAATTCTCTAGAGTTGTGTAACTCTGCTGTGAGCAGAGATAGAAGTCTTGCTTGGCTTTCAAAAGAGAGATGCCTATCTGTCGTGGTTTGGCCCAGTTCGGCCTAGTTGTGTGACAGAGGGGGTAAAGGGATCCTTTAGGTTGTTGAGAATAGTAAATAATTATGCCATTAAGAATGGGATGAAGAAAATAGGCATTTTTGACTTTAGTAGACAAGGATGAAATTTTAGATTATCTGGTGTGAGTTACAAAGTTAGGTAAAGCACAAGCATGCAGTCCAGCAAAGCTCAGTTCAAATACAAAAAGCCAGACCCTCTGCTGGGCGCTTAAGTTACATTGCTCCAAATCCTGGAATAATGTGAGGAAGAAAGTGGAAAACATTGGACATCTGGCTTCTCTGTAGCCAAGCCTTACTTTAGCAAGCTTCCATTATTCTTTATCTCAATGGATTCTACTGCATCTACCTCCCGTTAGGAGGCTGCCGGTTCCATGCCAAAGCTGCGACATTTGCCAGAATCCCATTTCAGGAGCAGAGATAGTGACACAAGCTACTTCTGTTCAGTATTTGCAAATCACAAAGGTGATTTGCTCCTGTCTAACTCGGTAATGCGTTGACTTTGGTCACATGTGGTTGGAGAGGTCACGGTTCTGTAACCAGTGCGACATTCCTGTAACTATAGAATAACTGTTGGAACTAAGATCGTAAAATAACACACAGTACTGTGTTGTAAATGGGAAGGATTAAAGACTGCGGTTGCTGGTGTAGAAGTATGCTTCTCTAATCATTTGAAGATCTTCTGTGTTTCTGTGTTAAAAGTAATAGGCATGTGTTGTTTCATTGCAGTGGGCTCTCTGTTTCAGAGAAAACGCCTGAACTTTTAGCATTAGAACTTACAGCGCTTGCTTCTAGGATCTCTCAGTTCCCGTCTTTTCATTCTCCCTGAGAACTAGAGCTGTCTGTGTGTCCCACGTCTAAGGAAGGAATGTAACCGAGCTTCCTTTAATTACATTTTTCTTTCTGCCAGAGCAGTTGCACACTCCTTGAGCTGCGTGTTTCTGCCATTTCTCTTCATCAGCTGCACTTGCTTTGGTCCAAGAAATGTGAAGCAGCTTTTGGCCTTGATATTTTTATGCTCTTTGTTTGTTGTTTTTTTTTCCCCTACAGAATTTTTAACATTTCTGGTATAAAAGACCCAAAATGCACAATTGCAGGAAGATTTGCAGTCATCTTAGCGCACACACAGCACTGTGAAAGGAGCTCTGCGAGCAGACTCTGGCTTTCCTTTTAGAAACGCAGTGTGTTGTGAAGGAAAGGGTAAGCCAAGCTGTGTGCTTTTGGAACAAGCCCTGCTGAGCAAGCTTAGATGGAATAAAATCTGCTTCCTTCGTAGAAATGTAGGAATTGTTGTTAAGAATCAGTTCAGGCAAGGAGACGTGTGATTGTCTCTGCGCTATTTCCCATTTTACAAATACTCATGTTTGCATTTGAAATGTGCATTTCTTGTGGTTACCTGTGCTGAAATGAGCCATATGGGCCTTTTTTGGTAACCTTCTTGCTACCTGTGCTAGTAGTGCAGTTGGGGGGCCTGGAGCATGCTCAGCGTCGTGCGGGCGCTCGGTGCCTTGCCCTAGAACTGTCCGCCACGTTTGAGAAAGGCGCCTCTACTCATCTGATGGCCTCATCATTGTGTCAGCTCTACCCTTTACGTTAAAGCTTTGAATTAAATAGTAGTTTGTGCTGGCTTTTTATTTTAGTTCATGCATTTTAAACCCAGAACTCGGATAAAAAGACAGTTCCGGAATAAATCCAGTATATTATTTATGAGTGGAGCAACACATTAGCATGGAGTTCACAGTAGATCATATCGCTTTTATTCCGTCTTACAAGCTTAGCAGCACAAACAGAATAATCAACATATTATTTGGCTGTCATCTGCTGAACAGAAACCAGAGATCACAAGGAGGTTTTCCCTAGCTGCAGTGATGGCCTTTTTGTTCCAAGCCCCCATCTGGGAGGGCCATGGTGTGTTATCATATGGAACGCGGGGTTTTCTGTAATCTGCTTAGCTGCACTGCAGTTTGAATCTTCATTCCATGTTTGTGTAATTTATAATTTTAATGAGACCACGGCTCTTGTGGGCTTTGAAATATATTAAAAGCTCTTTTGTGCATATGCTTTTGTTCTTGCTTAATAGGCTCAGTGTATTTAAAACTGATGAATTTTTATTCATGGATTTGGATGTCTGGGGATTAACTTAGACTGAATATCATTGCACTCATCTATTGATGTTTGGAACTTTTTTATATTTGTATCTGTGAGTGGAGAACTTACAGAACTTGTGTTTTAGAAATAAAATGGCTCAGAAAGGACTCGTAACATTTTACAGCAATGATAAAAAGTGCTGATTAATATCCTTTTTTTTTTTCACTGCATAAACTCCCATGCAATATAGTTTGCATTACGAAGAATAAGTAGTTGATGCCGTATACGTGTGTGTATTCAGAATTTCTTAGCTAAAAGGCAGTTTGGGAAAGCCATCAAATACCTTGCAGGATTATAGCAGTGACAAGTACTCGATTTGCAGTTTTCCTCTCTTCTGGTAACTTGAAAACGTAAATACTTATTTTTGTCTGAAGACGTGGGGTTTCCTTTCTCCTGTTTTCTAACACTTTTTTATGCACAGTTCACATACTTCATAAGAAGGTGATGCTTGTAACTGGGAAGTATTGATGAAGAAACGCACTAAGATTATTTATTACTGTTTTATGCTAAAATTGGTCTTTTTTAGTTTTATGCTAAAATTGGTCCTTTTTTTTTTTGCTTTTGCATTTTTCAAATGTTTAACAATACCTTCCCTGATTCAGTATTTATGCTAAGATCTCATGCTATGAGTATCTGAGCATTCTTCAGAGGCTCAGATTTGCCAGGTAAGGTGGTACATGTGCTCAGCTATTTGGATTTTGCTCTTCAGCAAAGATGGATATAGAGAGTTGCAGAGAAAGACAGAAGTGCTGGAACGCATCTGACCACTAATGCAGCATTTTATGCAGGGTTGTGGGATTGCGAAGAGGTTCCTCCCTGAGGTGAAGAGAATCAGTGAGAACTGCTTTCAATCTGTTGTGAAAAATTGCTCATTCTCACGTAGGTAGTCTCTAGTTGTTTAACACCAGTGGATTGCTTTATGTGAACTTATGTTTACAGGCTGCGCTACTTGTCTGCGTGAGATCAGTAGGTGAGGGAGTGTTTGTTGGAGACCAACTGTCAGTGCCTTGTGGAGATGGTGTGGGAGACAAATCTCCTCCTCCAGAATATCGCACAAGGATTTTCAGATTTGCCAGACTGAATCCAGTGCGACTTCAAGAGAATAACAGCAGCTAAAAATACAAGTCGGGTTCTGCTTGCCCTCTGCACAGAAAGATTATTTAAAACGGTGTCCTGTTTTGCTTTAGATGTTTGAAACCCTCAGATAAGTACAAGTGGCATATTTAAACTTTCATATTTAATAAATTGCGTATCTGATACAGGAAGAATCTTTCCCAATGAATGTGATGTACACCTTCTGTGTATCTTTTTTGGAAAAACGTAGTGCAAGTTCTGGGATTGCATTTTATGAAGGAAGATGTCTGGTTAAGAGGGGAGAATGCAGTCGAGGAGTTTCATTTAGCTGAGGGAAGATCGATCCACCGTCACGAAATATTCTGGGAAAATTCAGAACTCAGTATTGCATAAATCAAAGGTGACTGGAAGTGTTTTGTGATAGTGAAAAAAATCCACGTGAGATCAATTCCAATAATTTGCGTAGCCACATTTTCATTGGCTACGGCTTTGGTTGTCTCATATTGAAAGTTTTGGCACTAGATGCTAACCTGTGCCATTGGCTATCTGGAAATGATAAATCTACTCATTGACTTCCTAATTTTATTATGTACACAGTTAATTGTAATCCAAGATCACAGCAAACAAGATGTTAATTTCTAGAGAATCTACCCGCATTTCACTCAGAGCGTGATTGTTACCAAAGCAAAGAATACAAAGAGAATAACATTTGTGCTATCCTCACAGGAGCTGTCAATAAAAGATGTAATAGGGGATTTAGGAATCTGGAAATGGCCAACTAATTTATGTGAATCTATTTTATTTCAGCTAGAAAGACCAAGCTCTGTCTCGTCTGCGCTGCATATTGCGGAGCACAGGCTGTCTATAGAAAACCAGGCGGCTGCATATGGATAGTCCCTTGATATCATTCACTTGCTGTGTAATCTTATTATGCAAAGTTCTAATCTTCACCTAGAATGAATGCCTCTGGGTCAGAATATAGTCATATCAGGGTTTTTGAGGTCATGTTTTGTGATCCTTAGCTTATTCTTCTAAGTAGGGCTGGGATTTAAAGAGTATTCCCCAGACACTAGCAGAGATAGATGGTAAAACCTGCTGCCTTTTTGGAAGACAAGACCAACATGAGGTCCCTGGTAGGATTAAACTTGATTTGTAGCTGTAGGATTTTTTAACAGATGTATTATTGGACAGGGAATAGGGGGCCACCAGCACAGCGAAATTGGATCACGATTGGCATTCTCAGGGAGTCCGCTGGCTGCTAAAACAGCAGCTGCATGTGGATTTGACTTCTTTCAGGTGAAGCGACTTCCAGTCATTTGGAAAGGATGGGATGAAAAGGAACCTTGGTGATAATTTTGATGTCTGCAAGATTTAGTACCAATGTAATGGGATTATCGGTAACACCTTCACTGCAGAAAAAGCCACCTGGCGCTATAACTGGCAGCGACTGCGAACTAATCCTTTCCCATCTCTTGGATGTCATTCATGAGGCTCCAAGTGATTGCTACCCTGCTAGCTGTGATTAATTTTATAAACAAACAAACAAAAAACCAAAATGACGGAAGCCTTGACCATGTAAGGAGAAGGGAACAGAAGAGAACGGTAATTAGATTTTGCATTATATTTGCTGCAGGGGATAAGCTCTACAGTTATTGTAAAAACAACCCAATTGTATTCTGTGTGATAAATGCGCGTAACTTTTTGTCATCCATTTTTTTTAAAAAATCTATTTTCATTAGAAAAATGTTTATTTCAGTGCAAGATTTTCAGCTACCCACTGTGTAAGTAGTAGTTAGTGCCTGGAGGCAATTACAGCAGGTTTTATGGCAATAATTCTGTGATAAGGATGTTCGTATGGCACATCCGGTAAGTTTTCAAGGGGGCTGTGACTTAAATCATTTGTTTTATTGTCCTTTATGGCCATATTGTGTGGTGGAGGTGCCTGCCGACAGGACTTTGTATTGAAATGAATTGCATGCTGTGGAAAGCCATTCAGCCATTTAGCTGCTTGGGATTGATAGCGTATTTTTTAAACATTGCCGTATCGATAGTTTTCTGGAATAGCAGTTGTTTAACCATTGCTTGGAACCCACTGTTCTTTTAAAAACTAAACAAAACTCTGAAGTCATCTCGTTAGTTTCGAACTGTATAGCCTAATCTGCATTGTATGTGTGCCCTAATTTGAAATTACACGTGACTTTCCTGAGGAGTGGTGGAAGCTGAACCTTATCAGGAGCCAGGAATTGGTCACCGCTACCATGTTCAGCAAGTCCCGTCTGCTGCATCTGTATGCCAGGACAAGGGAACTCCCTGTCTCTCAGATTAGGACTTTGTTTTCATACCAAATTCACACTGCGGAGTCTTTGAGAGCCCCTTAATTGGAGGGTGGGGAGAGCAACACTGGAGATGTCGTCACTCCTTTGCTGTCCTCCTGGTTTCCTGCCATGACAGCTGTAGTAGTAGGCAGAGCCCCACTCCGCTGGGCTTCAGGTCACTTCAGCTCTTGGATATTTCTCTGATTTGCTGGTGATTGAAGAAAAATAGCGGTGTGAGTTGCACTGTCTTCGTGTGACTAATCCCACAAGTGTTGTTTAATAAAGATCGTGATTCCCCAGCTCCATCTGAGCTGCAGTGGGTTGCAGTGGTGCCGGCAGGCAGAGCCTGAGTTTAATGCGGGGACTGCGGCTCCCCAGCATCCATTCAGCTGCACAGGCCCGTGGAGGGGAAGATGTTGGCATAGTAGGCAAGTGGCTGTAAGCATGTCTGCAGATTGGAGTGAAAGAAGTCCAGCTGAGTAGCTGAGTCAGCGGAGCGTTGTCACCATTCCTCTCGTTAATTTCCATGGCCTTGCTGAGTGTTTTTCGTTTCGTTTGTGGTTCCTTTGTTTGTTTCTTTCAGCTCCTACTCAACTGAATCTCACTGATTTGCTGGGGAGGGGCAGTCGATTGTGCACATGGGAGTGTCTGCGTTGGTAAATAAAAACTCGATAGCGTTTCGTCTCTTTGCGTTTGCCTGATTGGTTTTAGTCACTGTTCTTCTAACGATACTGGCTGTTAGATGCAAAAGATAGCTTTATGAATGCTACATTGTTTGCTGTCAAATGAATGATGTTCTTCTGTTTTACTGTAGACTAGAGCCAGCTGAGCGGCGTAGCGCTGTACCATGCTTCGCAATGCCCTAGGAAAAACCTTTCGGTTTCTTGGGTATACTGTGCAATATGGCTGCATAGCACACTGTGCCTTTGAGTACCTTGGAGGAATTGTTGTGGTAACTTTCCATTTTTATGACTTTAAAAGACAATAAAACTGTAATACTGAAACTGTTATGTGTGATAATGCCATCGTTTCGGTTTTCTTCATTTTAAAAACCTTTTCCAAGTGTGTTCAGTAAAAAAAAAACACAACTTTTTGGACAACTTAGTGCTTCGGGCATCGCTGAAGCAAATGGGAAGCAATATGATTAAGCATTTTGCAGAGAGTACATTCTTTCAGAAAGGCCAGAGCTGTAAAATCCCAACTCTGTGCAGATTTCTGGACGTTTTATGCTACTCCCCCCTTCCCCAGATACTGCTGCTGGAGATAATGGGTTTGGCTGAGAGCTCCTCCTGCAGCTTCTGCAATGCTTCTCTTCACAGAGGCTGAAAACAAAGGGTGAGCTGGCAGAGCTCTGAGTGCTGCTTCCAGTAAATCCTCCAGAGAAGGTGCTGAGGTGTGTACTCAGGAAATCATTGCACCCAGCACAGTGCAGGACCAACTCTGAGCTACCAGAGCCGTAACAGGGAATCTGGAGGCCATCCTTCCTTCCTAAATATCAAATGTCCCTCTGAGGGTTACACACTTTAATTGTTCTTGACATCTTTTGTAATTTATCAGCCAATAGTTTGAAAACACATGTATTTTAGATAACGGTAATTGGCAAATAGTAATTTTTTCTCATTTATTTTTGATTTTCAGTGTTCCGGACCTTCAATGGAACCAACAATACAAAATTCTGATATTGTCTTTTCGGAGAACCTTAGCCGACACTTTTATTGCATTCGGAAGTATGCTCCTTTGTTGAGACTACGTTTTACAGTTAGTTTGCCAGAGCTTGTCAATAACACCTTCTATCCATCCTTTGTTTTTCGTACATTCTTCAGCATCTGAATTGTATTTTTTCGTACATCTTCTCTCATTGTGTCTGATGGAAGACAAAGTAATGGGCAAACACTGTCCATCTTACCAAACTCCTTGTCAGAACTCATTTAGGATTTAGTTATAAATCACAGAATAGAATCATAGAATCTTTAAGGTTGGAAAAGACCTCCAAGATCATCTAGCCCAGCCGTCCGGCTCCCACCAGTGTTGCCCAGTGAACCGTGTTCCTTAGAACCACGTCTACATGTCTTGAACACCGCCAGGGATAGTGACTCAACCACCTCCCTGGGCAGCCTGTGCCAGTGCCTGACCGCTCAAGTCCATTTCACTTCTCCATCTTTGTCCAAGAAAACAGAGAGATTCCCTTTCCCCCTCCTCCTCTTTTATTTTCCCCAGAGGCTTTCTGTTTGAATATAACTTCTCCTCCTAAGTAGTTTTGTCTTACTTTTAAATCAAGTTGTGGGTTTTGCTGTGCCCAGATCGACCGATGGTAACTTTTTTAACATCCTAAGTGTGGTTTATCAAACGTCATTATGATTGTGTTGTAGAGCACAGCAGGCTCCAGGCCCTTCTCATTTTGCTGTGAACCGTTTCACTGTGCAATGTCATGTGTGTAACTGGGGCAAAAGATCCCGCAAAGTCAGACATCTGAAGTTCTGCTGAAACATTTGTAGAATAACGTATAGGAATTTGGAATCTCTTCTATTCCATGTATATGTAACAACAGGATCAAGTTTAGAGGCATTTATTTCATCAGAGCATTTTCAATTAGAAGGCAATCTTAAATGTTTTATAAATAACTTAAGTAGCAAAGCCTATCTCCAGATGTGCTTGCATTATGCCTGAGTGTAACGTGTGTCACTGAAAACACCAAAATGTGACTAGAGTGTTCAGCAGAGAGAATCATCTTTTCATGTAAGGGAATATTTTTGGATTAAGGGAATATTCAGCCAAATATTCTATACTTAGAGTTCTCTTTTGTTTGTGTTTGTGTTTGTTTCTGTTTTTCCCTCCCAGAGGAGATATTGTAATTGTGAAAAGCCCGACTGACCCCAGATCAAATATCTGTAAAAGAGTAATTGGCTTGGAAGGGGATAAAGTCTGCACAAGCAACCCTTCAGATTTCCTTAAGACTCACAGCTTTGTAAGTATTAGAGTTTCTTGATTTGTAAGTTAATGATTACGTAAGCAAGCCTGGTAGTCTGTGAAGGATTTGCAATCTTATTATCATAAATCATACAATATGACGTTAATGAATTATTCTATGTATCCAGTAAAATGTAAATTTGGTTTTACCGCAAGCTGCCTTTCTCAGTGTCTTTTGCCTCTGTAGGAAGTGCAGGCAGGCTGTATTTCTGCTCTGCCCTTTGTTTAGCTCTTCTTCCACGAAGAGTTCTCTGGAATTCTCTGCGCATAGCACTGCACAGATGGCAGGCTCAGGGGGTTGGTCTTGAGGCAAAAGTGTTTCTGCACTTTAAACAATAGAAAGTGAAAATTTGTTTTTGTGATACCTTTGAGGATTTTGCTTTCAAAATTAATGTATCTATATATTTCAGTGTAATAGATTTTAAAATTTCCGAGTGCAGTTGGAAAAGAACTACTTGAACTAACTTGTCAAAGAAATTCGGGTAACAAGATGGAATAAAAGGGAAACAAAAGTTCTTAATGCTGACCTGCCCTTATGCAAATAAACTTAAAAGAAGTTTGGGAAGATCTGTGTTGAAAGATTTTCGGCAACTTGTTAGCCTATCATTAGTAAAATCATCAGAAATCATAATCACAGAGAAAAATGCAGTTTTTCCCTCAAGTTTGGCTGTTTCCTCTAGTCAGTACCTGGTGGTGAAAACACTGGGTTTTGCACAGCTATTAATGGATCTGTCTGTGCAGCTAGCTATGGTTTATGATGGCTAAATTCTTTTTAGCTACCCAAGCATGCCAGCTTCACCTGCATCCCTTCAGGTACTGCTGCTGCATTTGTAGTGGGCATTTGGGGTAGTTTTCAGTTGAGGTGGAGGCTGTCTGTACGGAAGTCAGTGAAAGAATGGTCAGCATTGTGTATAGATTTGGTGTCTGGGTTTAGTCAAGATGTGGGACCAGAAAACAAAGATAGGATTGGTACCTTGTTCCAAAGGGCTCACGTTGTGATTTCTTCCACTCCAGTGTGGAGGCAGGACAGTTTAGGCAACTGACTCTAATCTGCCCTTCTGATAAGCAACTGCCAGTGACAGCGACTCATTCTCCATTACATTTTGAAGGGGAGGGCTGTTTTGTTTTTTCCATAAACCCAACTGTGTTAATGTTGAACGCAAGTTGAAAAGGAATTCAGGAAAGGTTTGTACTTGACCAGCTGCGAGCCTTTCTGCAAACCCTGCAGTCATCAGTGAGTGTCCAGTGGAACAATTTCTGCCATAGGTACAACTTGTAACTGGTTCTCATGTAAAGTGTGGGGAGAATGGGAGGATGAGGAACAGATCCATTTCGTGTTTCCCTGTGAATGTTTTTCATAAAGCTAACATGTGGAAGCCCAGGGAAGAAGTGATAGCGCTTTCTTAGTTCTGGCATCATAACTTGTAACTAGGGGAGGAACGATCCAGATGGAGTACCTAAGTTTGTTAATGCAGGTTTGTTTTCCTCATACCCTTAACGGTTGCTGGACAGGTGAATCTTCCCATCTGTTCAGGAGGCGCTTACTTTATGGAAGAGGGCATTTTCAACGCAGGTATCTGCACTTTATGTTCATAAATTACACTGGATTATTCACTCGGCAGTTCTGTTCTTGCTGAGGGAGGAAGAGCGATAGGTATCCACGCTGAGGTGCTGGTCAAACCCAATCCCTATTTCAGCGAAGCACAGCGCCGCACGCTTTGAATTCAAACACCGAATTCTTCAAAGCAAATAGCAGCAGCGGTCGTAGCGAGACCTCGCTCTTTGTTTTGTTGCTCCCTCTTTGAGGAGAATTAATCTGCGTTGGGTGCTGAGAACAAATTGCGGAAGCTCCGAGGAAAGGCCTTGGCTGGGGTCCCACACGGCCAGCAGCGCTGCCTGGGCTGTCCGGCTGGCGGAGAAAGGCAGGCACACTTTGAGAGAGCGGACCAGAAATGGTCATGAGCTCTGTTGTTTGTAGTAGGCTACTAATTGCTTCTTCTAATGAGAAATCTCTGAGTGATGCTTGAATGTGCTGACTCAGAAATGTTTAAGGTCAAAGAATCGTTTGTTTTTATTACAGTGAACTGCTTGGCTTTCCTTGACTGACTTGCCTCTTGTTTTGGGGAGTGATAGTGAATAGATGTTGTCATGCTTGCAAGCTTGTAACAGCAAAGTAAATACAAAGTATGAGATGTGTGAGGTATCAGGGAATTGGGCAGTTCTTAGCTCAGCTTTGTCCTGTGCTGGTGTTTGTCAATCAATAGTTGGGTCCTATAAGTTAGCCAGTTACTGGAGATGTCAGATGAATGGCAATGTAACACGCTGCAGCTGTTCTTCTCAGCACGAAGGAGAGTCCTTATGCTCACCTGTGATCCTGCCAGTAGGGAATTTTCATGCTTAGAAGCACTATAGTACTTGATTGCCACGCTTCCTGGTAAAATCAGATCCTGCATCCACCCACGTTTCGTCGGTGAGTACACTTCTCAGGATGGCTTCTGTGCATCGATAGGGGAATGGAGAACTGTTTACGTGCTGTATAAAGTAGCTACACAGAGCAAATACTGCCTTGCAAAAGGGCCCAATAGATATCTGTAGATTTGAAAAGAAACCAAACCAAATAGTCAAACCAAACACAAAAATACAACCCCAACAAAACCCACCAAACCCCACTGAAATAAACAGCAGCAAACAAAACTTCAAAACTGTTCCAAACTACAGTGAAAAAGAAAAATAAGAAATCCCATTAAAGTTGAATAAGCTGTTCTGAAAAGAAGAAATTCTGTAGACTAGAAATGCAGTAGAGCTGTGCCAAAGCAATGTCTTGTGGGAAAATATATTTTTGCTGGACTGTACTAAGTGTGAGGATGTACCAAAAAACTGGCTCTGATGGACTCAGTGATGGGCTGCAAAGAGATGGAACTATTCCCATGGATTGAACTGCTTGGCATAAAATTATCATGTGCTTAAATTAAAATTTAAGTAAATTAGGAGCATCTCTGCTTTGGGCCCTGTATGGCACATGATGCTTCCTTCGTATGTTACAGGTTAGAGTTTATCCACAGAATAATAACGGGAAAAATGGTGCTATTGACATGAGAAGAAGAGTTAGATTCCTTTTTTGAGTAAGCTCTGAAACAGTTAAAAAGTTAGGAAAGTGTAATTTCTCATTTCATTGCCCTTTTTTGAGATTTGGTGTGGAGCATGTGAGGCTAGCAGTTTTCCTGGGTCCCTTTGAGATGTTGTGCTTCATGCTGGTGTTTATACATGTCATCGAGTGTATTTACTGCAGTAGACACTTAAGAATGCATAACGTATTTTTATGTTTGGAAGAATCAGTATTTTTACAAGCAGAAGAAATGTGGTATGAACTAAAGAAGTGAACAACTAATTTAATCAGCACGGTATTCAAACCTGACTCCAGTTATTTAGGAGCGTCTTTGCGGGTTTATTCATTTTATTATAGAATTTAAGTAACGAGGGTTAGAAATTATTCAATCACAGTAAAACTCAGAAATGGTCCTAAAATTGTTTTGAAGGGCTCATTTTTGTATTTGTTTTTTTTATTTCCTGCTTTTAAAAGTCTAATACGTGCCAAGGTTTATAATTTAGATTGAGTATCTCATTTTATTATTTGAATTTCTTTTAATGCCATTTACTTTAGCTTTAATTTCTTTAGTACCATATGTTCTTGTGCTGCAGCTCCTATTTACAGATTGAAAAAGTGAGGGGTAAGTCATCAGATTAAAGCAGCTTGTATGTCATAAACCACCAATATGCTAAGCCTTTGTGTCACTTAAACAAAAGTAGTACCTAATAATGTCACTTAATACAGCTAGGGTCTGTAAATAAGGAACCGCCTTTTGCGAGTTGTGGTGATAAAAAGCTGAGATACAAATCCATATCTCAGCAACACTCTGCTAGCAATCAATCTCAGCACAGCACTAATGCTGTGAGACTGGCTGATGTGGGGGAAGCATGTTTACCTTGCGCTAAAATGAGGTTCATTGCGGAGATGGCATCTCCTCATCCTGTGGTTAACTCCAGAGCTAACATCATTCTGAAGATAATGCATCTTACTGTGTTTGCAGATCAGAGAAGTGGTCTTACGCAGTGCTATTAGCTCATAAACGGTCCTTGTCAAACGCTGTAAGGATGCTGTGTGGGTACTGAGAACAGCGTCCTGTTAACGTATGGCACAGTACACTAATCGCTACACTGTACTACAGAATTTGGCTGTGCAACTTAAGGCACTGCAGAGTGGATTGATACTTCAGAGTGCTCAATACCATTATGCAGTCTCTTTAAAATATTCTGCTTTCTTCTTGTCCCTCCTCTTCTTCGTTTTAGTGTTCTAGGGACTGTAAGTGATGCTAGATCCAGCAGCCATTATGCTATCTGTCTGGTGGGAAAGTAGAACTGATTTTGCATATTTGCCTTATTTGTGGCTTCGTTGAGTTTGCAGATCCCTCTATATCCCAGTATGAAGTGTTCATGACTAGAGCTATCTTGAATCTTCTGAGTAGCTGTTTTAATCAGAATACTGACTTGCCAAAATGAAAATCCTCAGAGAAAAGAAAGAATACTATCAATCCTTTTGATGATATTTCCAGGCTTTCTTCTGCTCAAGCGGATCGGTCTATTTACCCCTGCAGTTTTGTTTTTGATACCTGGAGAACAGCCGAGAGGCCCTTCTGATCTGACACAGCAGTGTAGCTCAGGCAGGGGCCGGCAGCAAGAGGCTCAGCTTCAGTGCCACTCCTGAGCGAGTCCCCACCGAGGAACCTGACGTCTCAAACGTCTCTTTCTTCCCCACAGCCCGAGCCAAGACAGCTGCCCCACATCAGCTGCTCAGGATGCAGGCGGCTACAGCAGGGCAAGAGTTTTGCCCAAGCCCTGACACAGCCCAGTTCTTCTCTTCAGCCAGTCCCTTCCTCAGGGAAA
This sequence comes from Numida meleagris, assembly GCF_002078875.1. NCBI lineage: Eukaryota > Metazoa > Chordata > Aves > Galliformes > Numididae > Numida > Numida meleagris. Next base: position 5,730,752 of record NC_034414.1, on the reverse strand, counting down.
ACCAGAATAAAATCTCCTGTTTGATTTGAGGCCAAGTTGTTTCAGGATCACCAATTTCTGAATTTGCAGCACGGTATGCTGTTCCTCTGTGGAATACAGTCGTTGCTGTACTGGTTACTTCGTTTTGGACCCACAAGATTTTCTGATTGCATTATACCTCTCATCTAAATCCAGTAATAACTTCTAGGAAGCTGTGCAGGACGATGAGAGCAGCTAATCGAGGGCTCACTGAAGATTTGGAGCACAGGCTTTAATCTGCCTGTATCATATTTGTGTCTGAGCTGAGGCTTTTCTGACCCCCTCTGCATGATCTCTATCATTTAGGGCCTCAGGTGGACTGGCAGAAATTTGGATCATGCCTCATGGAGCAGGGAGAAGATGATTGTAAGATCCCTTAGCCCTGCTTAGAGCATTTGTAGGTCTTTGTTGCTACCAGGCTTCAGGCTTCTTAACTAGATCACTGTGTGACAGGGAAGCATTTACCGAAAGCACGCCAGAGATGGCAATGTGGTTTGTGATGCAACCAGCAGTTCTAGTTGGTGTTTGAAGCAGTAGTTTTTTTGTTCTTGAACCTATACTTTACAGTAACTGATTCCCAGAGAAGGAAAGAATCGCATCCTTCTTAATGGTTGTTGGTGAGAAAAGTCTGTGCAGAAGTAAGAAAGTTATCTTAGCCGTATTTGTAATCATTAGTTTTTTTCCAAGATATTGACCTTCCGTCAATCAAGAAAGGTAATCTTAGTCTGGACTGATGAATCCTCGAAATAGGTTTTCTGGCTGATTTGGATTAGCATGTTTAACAGGAAAACCTGCATCTGAATATGAAATGAGAATATGTCTGAGGTAAAGCAAACAGTACATGCAAGTGTTTGAATTATTATTTACCCCAATCAAAATATTTGCCAGAGCCAAAAAGTGAAACATATTTTGTCTTCATTTAGCTGGCACAGGTATTTCTGATCTGAAAGTGTTAAGACCTTTCCCATGAAGTGCATAGCACAGTGTTCAAAAGTTCCAAAATAAGAAAACCCAGGAGTAACAGTAGCTACCTGTGTATCATGTGAGATTTAGAAAGAGCAACAATGGAAACAAAAAACCAAACATATTCAATGACCAATGCTTTGCCCTATAACTGTAACAACTTCACAGAATTGTTTATTGAAGAACGCTGGGTATCTGCAGGATAGAGAAAAATGTTTTTGAATTCATATCTGATTTAAGTTAGCATACCTTGGCTTCTTTATATAAATTTTCCCTGTAGTGTATGTTAACACTGCCACCACTGAAGGTGATGTGATTTTAATCTACTTCAAAACCTAAAGGTAGACGAGTCTTCATATCATACCTCTTTAAAATTTTTATATTAAACCCAACAATTTTTAATGTATTTCATCACACCGAATTTAATTTCTGTAGAAAACCATGTTAGTGTTTCATTGTCATGTGGACGAGGTCATAATGAATTCTTTTTAATATACATATTTAAACAACCTGAGCACAGCACGTCTTACACGTGAGCAGCTTGCACCACTCAGGAAGTAAAAGGAAATCTCTGAAGGCGAATTCATTGTTACATTCTTTTAAGAAGTGTTAAATTGTGAGTCATTCACCTTTGTAGTTGTGCTTGGATGTTGATTTAAGATTTCCTACGCTTTCAGGCATCTACTGAAGTTGCTGCCATTTCACAGCTTTGGCCAGCATGAGAAAGGGAAAAAAGAAATGTAGAAGCTTACGCTGAGTTTGAAAATACCGTGCTAATTAATATCATTGGCTTTTATATACATGGTGACCGAATCGTCAAGTCCATTTTTGATAAGCGTAAAGAAATGGTGCATTTGGATCATTAAAAGTAGGATCTGTTAAGCATTATTCACTCTTAGCTATGTATTAATAAATAAAGGATTAAGGAATAGGTATGTGAGACTCTAAGTATTGAGTGAGAAAACTCAACTCTTGCATTTCTGCGCTGTATCTTTTATCCCAAATAGATGCAATTTACTTAAATAAGGCAATTTAATCAGCATTTAGTAAATTTGTCACTTGATATTGTAGATTCTTTCATCATATTTCACTTTAATCAAGAAAGGTAACACCTGTGGTTTATTCACAAAAGCTTCTTTTGTTAAACGAACACCCGCAGGCCATGAAGCAATTACATTTGTTGCTTGTACCAAAGTAGGAAGCACTTAAATAGACCTTAGTAGGGATAGATGAGAACTTACAGACTTTATTCTTTTGTCCAGCACTGAGATTAGTTCTTATCATAGCTCAAGAGGGAAGCCTCTGAACTGAAAAGGTGGGAATAATTTAGTTCTTCTGAGGTTTAAAACTTTGATATTGCTGGAGGTGATGTGAATACCTGTGACCTTATGAGAGTTCAAGCTTCATCTGCTCCCAGCTGATTGTACATACTGACGTTCTTTGATACGCACAGACTGCTCAGAATGCCAAAATGAGAGACTGTGAGAGATTGGTGTTTATAATTCTTCACTTCTTCATTACAGACCCGCTTATCCATCTTTAGTACCCCCAAAATACTCCCTCAAGACCCCCAAGACGAAATAAAGAAACCCACAAGAGCTGTAATTTCATTTAGATCGTGGGTTTTTGTTTGTTTGTTTCGAGGCAGATGATTTCATGATTTCACCTCTGCCGATCTTATTTGCAGTATATTGCTTTTCTGGTGTGGCAATAAACAGCGCAGCCATTTCATCCCGCGGTTCTGAAGTGAGGGAGGTTACTGTCTATCGGAGCTGAAACACTGTAAGCTGCCAATAAAAGCCCAGCTCTTCAGGATGATTATTTTGCTCTTCTGGTCTGTCTGCTCCTGTAGTAGAGCCCTCAGCCCTGGGAGGGAGAAGGGGAAGAGGCATGTGTCTAATCAGTGTCCGTATTCTCATGCATATAAGCTGCACCTCAGATAACCGGTTCTCCCTTAGAGCTGTTGTTCCTTGAAAATAAATCCTCAGATAATCTCCGCAAAACCAGAGGCACTGGGGTTAGCGAGGCAAAGACAGGCTGCGGGAGATCAGGGGGAGTGTGGTTTGGGATGGACCCGTGCTGCTGTGGGATTGCTGCTTTGTCATGCAGGCCACCAGCCGGCTCTGTGACAATGCAGTTGTCAGGCTTGTGGGACCTGGGCTTCTTAGAGCTGGCCTACGCGTAATGTCTAAAATACTGTCCGGCTAAACGGAATGTTTTTGGCATTCTTGGCAGTGTTTTGTCTGAAAGCATTATTGTATCCACGGCGTTGTGCTGTGCAGTAACGGTAACTGATTTGCACTTAGAGTCCATCACCTGGAGACATCAAAATGCAGCAACGCTGGGAATTGTCACGTGAGTGGCTTCCCCATTGTCAAAAAAAAAAGGCAGCAGCAGCCCACTGGTGTACAAAACCAAAAATACAAGTGTTCCAGCCAATTATTTTTTTTGTTGGTTACAAGTGTATCTTCTTTCCAGCCATTGTGTTTGCACAGCACTGAGGCATTTCATGCTTGGGTCCTGATTCTGCAAAGGCTGATACTCAGAATTCACTTCATTCAATATGAACAGTCCCACTGAAGTCAGCCATGTGTCTCGAAATAGCTGGGTGCCTAAACTCCTGAAGGATTCTGGCTTTATCCTTTATTTATTTATTTTTTTAAATTCATGATTATGGCCTGTCACCAGCGTTTGGTTTAACATTTTCAAGTCATCTGTATGATTTTTACCACTTGCCTTAATTCCAGGTTGTAGTGAAGTGCCTAGGTGATGGACAGGCATCGCAGAAAGGAATTATACTGTATTATCTATAGATTAATCATACATTGTGCCACTACAAATTTAGAGGCATACGGTCCTGTCGTATGTTCAGTGGGAAACTACAAAAACTGCCAGAAAAGGTGAAATTCAGGATTTAGGTGCGTACTTCATTGCAAACATTCTATCTGAAATGCAAACCATGAATGTGTTGTTTAGATAATTAATTCTTAGTAATTGTTAGTCATATTAGAAGCAGTAAGTGATATATCAAAGGTGGTGAAAGTTGTTGTGTTTTTATATATATTTTTTAATCTTTTTGCCCTTTGGGTGCACGGAAGGTGGGAAGGTCTAGAAGCGTTTAGGTGTACCTGCATTATGAATGAGCCCTCATTTCACATATGAACAGATGTATTTCACGACGTGCCTATTGAATCAGGAAAACAAGAAAATGTGGGAGCCCGTTCAGTAGAACAGTAGCATGCTGCAAGAAGCGATGTCCTCTAGTTCAGTTTAGGGTTGTGCTAAGTATTCCTTGACAATTCAGCAATGAAAGTACTTTTTAAAATTGAAGATACATTTTAAATTTTATGCCCCTCTCTGACGTTGTGGTTCAGTCTCACTGCTTTTTAGTTGGATCGTATTGTGTATTTTTTAAAAAGATCTCTCTGTTTACAAATTTTTTGATTAAGGTGAATCTGTTTCCAGGGTCAAGGCTGGCTTGGTAGCAGCATGGTTTCTGTGTACTGGTACGTTTTCTCAGAAGGGCAATTAATGGTAGACCTAATGGTGGTTTTCTGATGGAGCCTTTGTAATTTCTGTTAGCTCTGACATGAGGAAGATGGAACTGCAGACAACATGCAGGCGCCATGTGGGTCGCAGGTTTTAACTAATCATGACTGTTAGTGAAGCTTCATTTGCAACTACTGCAAAAAAAGAGAGTTCTAGCTGCACTCAGCTGAGAAGTACCAAATTATTTTGGACCTACTTACCTGACTTATGAGGAAGATGGGAGGAGAACCAAGTGCCTGCCTCAGTGTCCGAGGGAAGCCATCCACCAGTCTGCAGCTTGGCATATAGTAGTGGCAAACTGACCTTTCTGTCCTGCAATTTGATAAGCCTACCACGTAACACCGGTGGCAGGCAAGCTAAATATGGAGTGAGTAAAGAACCCAATAAAACTAAAAGGAGATCAGATCAGTTTAAAATAAACAAAAGGAGAAGGCAGTCCTTTACACAGGGGACTGTGGAAGTGAGACAGCAGCAGCAGGTTTCAAAAAGGCTTAGGTGCTCCTGGTCAACGGCTCCACATTCAGATTCTGAAGCGAGTAGGCAGGGATTTACCCTCTGACACACCTAATGCACCCAGCCTGGATACTAGAGCAATAGAGAGGAATGGCTGGGAGGAGATGGACAGGCTCACGTATGCTCCCCCTGACTAGTGTCTTTTTATGCCGCTGTTGGAGACAAACCAAACTACTGGTTCTCAATCCTATGGTAAACATTAGCCACAGCTCAACAAAGAGATCGCTGCGTAGGTTGCCACCCTCAGCCCCTAGGAAGGCAGGAACATGGCTAAGCAAAGAGCCAAACAAGGCTTGTTTAAATATAAGATTGCCAGTGTTACCTGGCCAGATACCCATAAGTACCACTGACTGCACTTCATCTGTGTTTTCCTCAAATGCTTATCTAGGGGACTTGGTTTTAGCCTTACTGGTTTACATCCAGGCTTTACTAGAGTGGTATTGCAGTCTTTTCAGTCTGTTATCCTAGAATTCTGTATATGTAGATGACTGCATTTATGAGTCTGTGGGTCTTGTATCTAAAATATTCATGTTTATACTGCCCAGACAGTTTTGCTTGAAATCTGTGATTTTTTAAAAATTTTGTTTCTCTGTATTTTGCTCTGAATTCTGGGCTTAGTAACACTTCACGTACATATTTGGTTTGGGAAAAATGTATGTTACCCTTAAAGTCCATGTCAAATAGTATCTAGATTGGGAATATGTTGCTACTTTTAATTTTTCAGGCTGTTGTAGCATTTTAGAAAGATTAGAAAAAAAAGTACTAAATATTTTATTTGGTAACTTGTAAGAGGTTATCTATATCTAAAGTGCTTTCTACAGAAGTCAAAATAGGGTCATATATTCCAAGCAGAAATCTTAATTTAAGACAAATAATAGTGACTTCTTCACTTAAGAAAGCTCTGTCCTCTTATCTAGCTAATAGCTGTGTTGCTATTTCTCATTTTGTCATCGAGTCAGTCACTGAACACCGTTCCTCTGTGGTACGTAATATAGTTAAGGCATAATATATATAGGCAATGAAAGGTCTTTGTCATATAGTATAAGGTCACCATCATTAATTTTCAAATTATAAAAAGGGATTTGCTGTTTTGTGATCATCATTATTGCAATATAATGTGTTGTGGATTCTGCCTGCACATAGAATGAACTGTGATCTTAATTAGAACTTTGACAAGCCTACTCCGATAAAATGATGAGATTATTCGTAATTGATGTCACAATCAATTACCAGTTAGTTCATCATGAATCTACTAACAGGTCTAGCCTTGGTGCTGGCCCCAGGATGTTGATGAGTGTGTGGCTGCCCTGTTCATGCTGTTACTGCGACAGGAGGGCAGATTTTCAGTCAACATCCTAATGACCTCTTTTGAAGTCTATTAAATTAATGACCCTGTCACATTGGTCTAACCTCTTACATCTTCATTTAGGATTTTTTGTTGCAAACCATTGTTTTTTGAGCACATGATAGAACAGATACTTTAGAGCGCTCCCTCTCATCCCTCCAAATCTGGCACTGTGTCTTATTAGATAAAATAAAAATTAGTTCATCACGCAGTCATGAAATATAGAAAGCAGAAATTAGGCAATATAAGGCAAACAAAACTTAGTACCTTTCTATTCTGTTTTCTCTCTACCTTTCAATTCAATCCTGCTTAATCATAGGTGCCTAAAGGACACGTTTGGTTAGAAGGTGATAATCTGAGGAATTCCACAGATTCCAGGTGCTATGGACCTGTTCCTTACGGACTGATAAGAGGACGCATTTGTTTTAAGGTATTTTTAGTATCTAAAATATTTGCATTAATGTATTTGTAATGCATGTATGTTAGGCATTAAAATGTGCCGCCTTAACTGTCTGGCCAAAGCAAATGTAAGGAGAGCCCAAACACTGGGCACTTGCAGTAAGAGGATAACGTAACAATCTTTTGAGGTTTGGCAGAATTCTTGAGCAAGGATTTGTTTTTGAGAATCGTTCTTTGAGCAGTCGCTGCCTTTGAAAACTGACTGAATTATTTTGCCAGCAAAACCAAACTGTATACAAACATACACACGCTGCTGCATGAAAAGTATCCTCTATCCTTAATGTGATTTTTGCTGTTGCAAAATAGTGGAGAAGGGCAGCTTCCTACTTCTGTGTTGCTGTAACTTGAGAAATGTATTTCCATAATGGAAAAACCAAAGATGGAGGTTCTAGGACCTGCATACATAATTCAGACTTATGGACCGGCCTTGCTAAATCAGTGAAAAACCTTTAACAGTGAAATCGCATCTGTGCGACTGCAATTATCCTCCACTTCTTCATTAAAAAAACAAAAACCAAAAAACTTTGTTCTGTATTGTATAAACCTACACGGTTCCATCTTCTTCTGTTTCAGCAATTCTAAAGCCTTATTTCACACTAAGCTACTTTTTCATATTGTCTGCATTATTAATTTGCTCATTTAGCAAAAAGAAGAAACTAAGTTTCCTCACCATAAAAATTTTAATCCAAGAAGTGAGGGAGAGTGTATTATATAGTACTATACTATGTAGACCTATGCACTGCCTTTTCAAAAGCTAGATTTCAAATGGTATCATTCAGAACAATTAAGAATAGTTTTCAAAACCATTCTGCATCTATTGCAAAACAGCCACAAATGTATAATTTGAGCTGTATTACATGCGTGAGGAATCTACAAAACTTTGTTAAATTGGAAAGGTCTATTTACAGTTTTTCTGAACACAGCTTAGGACCTTTCAAAAAACAAACAAAAAAAATGCAAACCAGTCTGGCAGCTCCTGACCACGGTCTCTAACTGCTTAGTAAACGCTCACGACCGCCGCTAGGTTTTGCCTGAGCTGTATTCTTGATAGATAACATTCGCTTTGAGCTCTTCCCTAGCGTTCACTGAGGGTTCCCTCTTCCTCCTCTGTGCTGTTTGCCTTGTCACGTAGGGCCACTTTCATGAGTAAAGTTTTATATTGGATTATTAACTTTTAGAAACCAGATGATGCTAATATGCTGACCGACCTTTTAATGGGAATCTGGTATTCATCATGCAACAAATAAATAATCTCCAGCTGACGTGCTAGCATAGAAAAAGTGGTGTTCACTACTTTAAGGAGACTGTTAGTAAATAGTGACTCTATTAGTAACCTTTCTATGTGGACGGCCATAATTTTTCACATTATCTCTCCACAGCAATAGATTTGTGTTAGCTTGTATCCCACCAAGCAAGATGTCTGAGAGACTTTAAATGAGGTGACAAGACTGAATTCTAAGTTGGGGAAGCAGTCAATACCCTTGTGAAATGAATGGAACTTACACCACAGATGTTACATGCTGAAGAAGTACTTTAGAACTCCAGAATATTGTCTGTTTAAAAAGAGTGTGCAATCAGTTGATACTTGATTAAAATAATCATTTCTTTTTAAACATTTTTATAACAGTTATTTTGTGGTGTGAATAGGCTAGTGATTATTAACATTTTAATGAGATTTAAGCAAAAATGAGTTTATTCTTCAGAAGTCTGTTTATAGTTGTAGTTGTTTATGGTGTTTCACATCAGACTACAGTGATCTAGCTATTGTATGTTGTCACTGATTGCTACAGTGAAAGGCCCCAGAACACAGCTATTGCACATGGTTGTAGCTAATTAGCAGCCCACTGGCCAAGAAAACCTTCTTTTAATGTAGTCTGCTAAACATTTGGCATCTCTGGCATCATGAAAAATCTCTTACTGTCTTGAGAAAGGCAGCTTAATTTGCTTTATCTTACAGTGGACTTTGGAGAAGCAGATGCAATGGTGCCTTTGAATCCTAAGTTACATTTTTAGTCATTTTTAGATGCAAAGAACTACTAACAAGAATGTTGCCGATCTAATGTGGAAGTAAGGGATTTCAACAGAAGAAAGCAACCTTATGCCAGCTTTATTTAAGTAATCTATTCTTGGTGAAATATAGATAAGTTACAGAAAGAATTAACGTTTATCTGTGAAGTTTAGACCTAAGGTTCTCAGTGTTGCTGCACCAGGTTTTAACTCAGAGGGAAGAAACGATAGTTGAATACATTTGTCCCATTTCCTTCTTGCCAGCATATCAGCTGCTGTTCAGATAGTTAATACCCTCATTGCATCAAAAGGCCACTGAAATGATGAGTAGCTGCAGATTCAGTAAAACCCCACTGAGGGGAGGACTCCCTTCTTTGACAGAACTCGTGCTTCGTCCTATCCTACACGGGATAGTCTCTGCATTCCCTGGACATACGCTTCACGTCAGAGCTAGACTTGCCGAGTATCTTCAAAAGAGCTAGTTATCCCCATTTATGCCCCATCCATCAGATCAGATTTATGTTGGCCAAACCAAAGAGGGCAAAAGGAAATAGCCACTAATTGGACTAGCCAGTTTGAACCAACAAGTCAGAGTCAACTTCTGTTGGGAATTATTACACGCAGTGGCATGTCTTTGTTTTACACGGAACACTTGTTCCATCTTCTTTCCAACTGGAAGTTTTGTTTCTCAGATTCTCCCCAGTGTGCAAACTAGATAAACCATTATTTTCTTTCTAAATCTACCACTAAGATTACTGTGATGAATTTGAAACTATACAGTCAAATAATATTTAAAACACTTCTGAAAGTGTTCTTCTGAAACTGTCACTGAAAGCAAGTAAAGTTGCAGAATGTGTGATTTAAGTTGCCTGAAATTGTTTGTACTGTAGCAAATGGCTTCCCTCCTCTGGGCCTTTACTCAGATGGGCTTACATCTGTAATATGGAATATTCCTGCCTCCTTTTACTCCTGTCTGCTTTGAAGCCAAACAAGGACATGACAGCCAGCCTGTAGCCAGCATAGGTCTTTCTGCAAAACCTTGAATTCTGTAGCTTTACTTCTAGCCAAAGCCACCGATAGCCTTCTGTTATTGTTTCATAACACTCTATATTTCTGTGGAACTTAAATCAGCTCACGGGTTAATATGCATGTAGAGACATTTATTTCTGACTATTAGCAGACGTTCCTCATGCTCTTCCTCAGCTGCATGTGCTAGAAAAAGACATGTATGCTCAACGATACTTGATCAACAGAGCTTTGAGCCTTTTTCAGATCCAGAGAACATGATGTCCTGGGAATAACTCACTCATCCTTGTATCTTCTCAAGGGCTTAGGTACAATCTAATTGATTTGTTGCAACTTACTACAGTGCTAGAAGGGGCCTGAGGGATGCAAGTCCATGCAAGCTTCCAGTAGTGCACTGTCCCAGTCTAGTATTAAGTCGATGCTGTTTCTTCCCTCTCAGTCTCTCATTCCTACGTGCCTTTGCCTCTTCCGTAATTGCAGTAGTAATATTGAGGACAAGTCACAGAGACTGAAATACTGAACCTCAGCACTCTGCTTCCCCTTGCAAGCAGAAAAAAATGACTTTTCTACTTCACGCAGAAAGCAGCAAGGCTCCTTCTGTGCTGTGGATATTCCATAAATTCAATTGAAGAGGAATTTGCTCTTCCTAGAAGGCGACTGCATACCTTCCTTAAGATCAAATTCTAAGGAAAGATGAGCAAGATAGACATCATACTAACAGATGTTTGGGGAACAAGATAGCACATCATCTTTCCATGTTTAGGTCGCTTCATTTGAGCAGAGGCTGTGAGATTTTTATAGGATTAGAGTCACAGGAGGACATTGGTTCTTCAACATCACCTCTTTGCTTTCTCCCTGCTGATCCCCTGGTGCCGTCTTTGAAAGAACATGCATTGAAAAGAGAGGCAGTCAGAGGAGATGCTGTAAAAGAATGTTCTTGATTTCACATTACCTGTTTTGCATCCAAGACCAGCCAGCCTACACATACTTTGTGATGATTCAGAAGCAAGTGCTCGTGGGAGCATTCAGTAGTTTAAACACCTATACAGTTAACTTCTGGAGAAAGTTCCTCCTTGTGAGCATCACTCTGACACTTGCGCTTGTATACGATCCTGATTTGTGCTCTTTCCATTGTCGCCTTCTCAAAGGGGCCCCCTGGTTAAGAGCACTTCCTGATAGCAGGCACTCCACCCCTTCATACCTTTTTGCATGGTATAAGCTTACCTGTAAGCCCATGGAATTCTTTTTTCAAGCTTCAGTCTAAGTACTTCAGATGCTCATCTTAAAAATACAAATGTGTACCTCAGAAATGATTTCACTGGGAGGAAACGCTCACGGTATTTTCTTCTCTAGATGCATCAAATATATATACTGTGTCTTTTAACTTAAGAGGCTTACAAGCTAGAAAACATTGAATTTAGAAGACATTTTCTAGGAATGTATTTATTTCCAGCGCTGAAAAAAAAGAGTGCTTTTGGGCTCTCCGTAGGAAAAGTATGCTGAGAATTAATTAATGTTGTCTCCAGCCACTACAGAATTAGGAGTTCTCCTGGCATACAGTATATATTTCTCACACAGGTGAGAAGTTTCAATGCTTGTGTTACAATAAAATATGATTCAGTTTATGAAAACTTACAACAAGAACAAATGAAAATAGTGAACTTGGAGTTGTGATAAAAATCTCATTATTTTACAGATATGGCCTCTGAATGACTTTGGATTTCTACGCGCAAGCCCCAATGGCCATAGATTTCTTGATGATTGACAGAATCAAATGACTATTGCCAGCGTGTGTAATATTTTCTACTGAAATCAATGGAATTATTTTTCTTTAAAATAAACACAAGTGTTACTTGACAAGGATGTCCCTTCTTTCTGTGATTATATCTAACTTTAAATGGGAATGATACACTGCTGTCATCATCAACAATGATATGCCTCTTATTTTGTTTCCTCTGGCTATTCACGGTAAGTGCTTGGATTTATTCAAAAAGTTTTGAATTTTACTAGAAGACAGAGTTAACACTGACTGTTAATAAGCAACGAAGAAGGCAGTGCACTATTACATTGTCACACAGCTAGAGCTACGCAGAGGCTACACCTATATTAGCAAGTAATGTGGCATGCTAGGATTTAAACAGAAGAGCTTGAGGCTCAGATATCCATTTACTCATATGTGTTTTGTAGGGTTTTCCTCAAAATAGCTCCAATTTGACCCAAGAGACTGTATGCCCAGTAGGGGTCATATAAGGAATGAAGCCTGCATTTGTTCAGATAATGGATGGAGTCAGTTGAGCAGTGTACTCCTGGTTCTGATGAAGCTGAACAGTTAATGTAAATGCAGTGTTGGTGAATGAGCACTGTACCTGCTACTTTGTACCAGGACAACTAGCCAGCAAGATCTGCAAGTCTCTGCCACCTCTTTCTAAGGGTCAAGTCCTTTTTCAGAATTTATTGGAGACTAATTTAGCATCGAAATAGAAAATATTCCCGTTTGCCATTAACAGGCCTGGATTCTTGATTATCTTCAAAACGTTCTCACATTTATGCCTCCTGATTACATTTTGTCATCTGAGCCTTCAAAAGGATTTAACTTACTTAAGAGGTAAGGCCCAAGCTGCAGTTGATAAGAGACGGAGACTGAAAGAAGCTACTCTGTTTGCTGGGAAAGAAAGGTTATTTAGATCCTGAGATACAGTCCAGGTGTACAGAACTTAGCGTTGTGTTCTGGAAGTTTTTTATAAATTGCTCTTGAGTTGAAGAGTTAAAAAAACAAGTACCATGTTTTCAGAGGTATGTTAGTAAATGGGCACGTTTCCTCTCCTAAGACTGACTGAACTTGGAGCATCCTCCTGTTGTCCCATTTGTCCAATGAGCTGCTGTCCTTTGCATCGGATGTTTTGAAAGTTTGTAACTCAATGTGTCTGTCCAGAGCAATCACTGAAGGATCTCAATAACAAGTGAACATGTGTCACAACAGACCAAAGATACATCTTTGGTTTCACTCTTGGAGACAGCATAACTCCCACCACATCTGCATGAAAGAGTGTAACATTGTTCATCTGCCAAAAAAAGAAAAGAAAAGAAACCTTAAGAGCTCAAGATGAATCGGGAATTTATTTTGGATTCTTACTTTACAAAGCTGCTCTTGAAAAGAAAACATGACTTGTGCGTGACCTGACACTGCTGGACTGAACGTCAATACCTATGCTATATTCTTGTTGCTCTGTGAGAGACACCTCATGCAAAACAGCCAGAGTCAGTGTAGTCTCTTTGAAAGAACAAATAAGAAGAAGGTGCTTATTGTTGAAACAGAGATACGTTAGAAGGACTGCATCACTGAATACTTCCGCATGAGAACCTGATTCTGACAAAGTACCAAAATCTTTAGACTGCAATTAAGAACAAGCTAAGGAGTGTTAGTCATACAAATGACTGATCGAGGTTCCAGAACAGACTGCTAACTCAGGAAAGAAACAGAAGAAAGGAAAAGTAGGTAGGCTTTCCCCCACCCCCAGCTAAAAAAAAAATAATAAATTTAAACCAGCTATTACTCTAAAAAGCAAATAAATTATAAAAGCTAGACTAATATTCCCACTGTTAGGTGGGAAAATGTGAATTTAAAAAATGCATTCTACTATCATAAAAAGTGCAAGAAGATGCTTGAGAAATTCTGGGAGCATCCAGACATGTAAAGTCGATAATACTCTAAAGAGAGTGAAGCTAGGTGAAAAACGGTCCCTGCCCAAACAAAGGGGGCAGGTGGAGGCGGGGGCGGGGAGGAAAGTGAGAGAATGCAAAATGAATATCTCAAAGTCAAGTGCCAGTTCAACTCAGCAGTGCGGGAAAAAGGCTTCAGTTGACTTCCAGAAGGCAGCACTGACAGGAACTAGCAGAGAAGTGGAAGAATAGCAAGTAATCACAGAACAGAACCACTAAATCAGAGGAAAATATTTAAAAAAAAAAAAAAAGATGAGAGGAAAGGTATAAGATGCAGAAAAAGATGGAAAACATTTCAAATGACAATGAAAGGCACTAAGAACAAGAAAGCATTCATACCTTCGTTCCAGGACATATCCTCAAGAAAAATCTGTGCATGTAACGGCCATTCTTTTGTCAGATTAACTTCTATAAAGAAAACAGTGACAAATGTTCAGCTCAGATAATATACAAATTGTTAATTCTTCATGGTAAATTAACACTTATTCCTAGCAGTAAATCTGGTCCCTACCAGAGAGTCACACCCAGTAACCAGTTAAAAAAGTTGTTCTCAAATTTCCATTTTCCTGCATAAACTGGGGAATTTCTCACTGCAGCCAGGATCTTCACGTGGTGAAGATGTGTTACTAAAATTAAAACACTGCTGGAAACAGTTTTCATGCGTATCCCAAACAATTACATGAAATTAGGGCCAAACTTGTATTTAAGATGAGTGCCTTTAAAAGTCCTGGCTATAAATACTCTTCAACGAGCTCCACTATGCATGTGTTTACCTGTACTTTCCACAGTCACACAGTGGTTGAAATTAGAAAGGACCCAGCTTAACCCGCCTTGCACATGCAGGGTCAGCTAGAGTAGGTTACCCCAGGACCACAGCTAGTCAGGTTTTCACTATTTCTCTGCATAACCTGTTTGCTTTTGAAAGGTGAAGCCAAAGAGAAACCTCCCAATAAGCACAAGATAGATGTTAGGGCTGCCTGTTAGTTCATGCCAAGTCTTACGTGCATTTCCTTGGATACAGTGTTACTCAGATACGAAAATTCTCTTTCTGTGGAAGTTGTCACTATGAAAAGAAACTGATCTGAACAAGGACACAAAATAGGGATCACAGTTCTGTATTCTGGTGACTAGGGCCCATTTCCTGATTCCAGACTCTGTCTAGATTTTGTTCAGTCATCATTTAGCATTAAAAAAAATAATCAAGGGAGATGGCATCCCATTTTGTTCACTACTACACTAGCAGATATGATACTAACCAAGACGCGAGAGTTAAGGTATTTAAGAATACAGGAGAGATGGAATTCAAATAATATGATTTGGATAGTAAAATTTGGTATATTTAGAGAAATACTATGCAAAACTTTGCTTCAGATGAAACTGAATGTCTAATTTGGGACAGTGTAATTCAAGAACTTCCCAGGTGCTGATGATCAGAGGCCAAGAGAACTGTAATTTTAACACTTCTTTTTTTGTTCCATTAGACATGTATTCATTCCTAAACACTCCAGTAATATTCCAGAAAAATTACCGTCTCCAGTCTGTATCCAAAAAAATAATGGAGTATTTCTTTCTTTACCATGGAACACCATCATCTGATTCCTGCCACCTTACTCTTCATAACGTGACGGTGTATTTTGAATAATGAACATCAGCAGGTACAATTCATTGCTTGTACAATTCCTTGCTTGAGCAGAAAATTGTTATTCCTAGTGTGATGCCCAAGTCTGAGTAGACTCGCTGGTATCTCAAAAAGATGTTAATTTTCAATTAGTACTCTTGACTGGCTTGAGTCTCCAAACTTAATGCATAATCCAGTGACTGCTCTCAGTTTTGTATGCTGCAATTATTTGCTCGTCTGCATCAAAACTGGAGAAACTTATCCTCCAGAGTTGAACAAAGCTGTTTTATTTTCCTTATTCTCCTG
This sequence comes from Numida meleagris, assembly GCF_002078875.1. Classification (NCBI taxonomy): domain Eukaryota; kingdom Metazoa; phylum Chordata; class Aves; order Galliformes; family Numididae; genus Numida; species Numida meleagris. Next base: position 5,715,228 of record NC_034414.1, on the reverse strand, counting down.
GTCAGTACACTATCGAATCTAAAATACCTCAAGACAGCACAAATATATCTGGCCGGTTACTTTAACATAGAAGCACAGCTCAGTATGAGTTTGGAGAACTCTCCTCTGGAACTATAACCTAATGGTTTCACAGAGTGTGTTAATTTCTTGTGTTCTGCCTTGTTTCAGCTACATGATTGTTATTACGCATCTTACAGCCGTGTCTCTTGCAGTGATGGTTCTCTGAAGTAAACCAGTGAGGGAAGGTTACTTAAGAATGGTACTGTTAGCAGCACTGAGTTATACTTGGTGGCTTTACTTACATACAACACAGGCTCCATCTGTAGAACTCTGTGTACAGTGTTGCATTTTCAGAAACATTCCTGGATATGGATAACATCAGGGAGACCTGATTATCTTTCCTAACTTGAAAAACAAATTTTAATTCACAAGTAGTACAGCCTGCCTGGCTTTGCCATCTATTGGATTTGTCTGACAACAAGAGGTGAAAGGATTCTGCAGCTCCATTGTCTCAACTGCAGGATCTAAGAAAACACTGGCAGGCTCATCAGAGAGGTTTATGAGCCTGCAATTCAAAGAGATTAAAAGGAAAAATCTACTGAGATTCTTTCAGGCTACAGAACAACATTAAATAACTATTAGCGGCTTGGTTCAGTAAAGCTTTACTAGAGCCCTTGCTGGGTCATTCAGGAATTGTAAAAGAGGAAAGGTATTTAAGTTTTACTTGAGGATACAATAAATATTTCTTGGTCTATTTAAGACTGAGTTTGAAGAAAGGGGCTGCAAGCAGTAAATGGAAATTTAACCCCTTTAGCAATTTATGGTAATAGTAAAGATGGTCATAATACCAGAACAATTTTTCTAACTCTAACTGTGGTATATTCTTAGCATTGACTTTCTTTCTTTCAAAAACAAGACAGACACTTAAAATTACCAAAGTTCAAGGTATGTACTGTCCATCAATATTGTCATGACAGTACCCAAACCCTGGATATTTACAGAAGTTTATTTTTTTTTCTCCTAATAATCTATTTATGTTTCAAATAATTACTAAAGTTGGAGGCTTTTACATCATTTGAAATAAGCACGCCTTAATTTGAAATTATAAAAAGCTATGTTAACACTTTTCCTAACAAAAAAACACGTTTGTTAAAATATAAACAAACAAAATACTGCTTCACTCGTACTCCAAGGAGCTGTGGGAAAAGGCCTGTGTTCCACACAGCAGTAAAGTCCATGGCTAGAGTTGAATGTATAGTTCTGTCACTTAGAAGTACGAGCTGGCACACTAAAGGCTCAAGTTAATGGCCATGCAAAAAGCTTAGTTTTGGCTTAACTACTTTTTAAAAGAAGGAATTTTCATAACAAGAAACAACTAAAAACCTTCTGCTTGTTCTTGTGGTGGGTTTGTAAGGCCACTCATCTGGCATCTTGCTTATTTTGTAAGTTATCGTGATGTCTAATACTGTCATCCCTTTATGGAGCAGGAGGGAATTGAGGATTAAGGGGAAAGTGACCATCTCTGAGTCTTTTCAGCTTACTGCACTAGGAGAAGAACAGGAAGGAGCAAGGGAAGAAGGAGCTATCTTTTATTTAGCTCAGTTTTTCGTTTTCCTAGTTTATAACCACACCGGTGCAAGATTCCAGAATCTGTGTAATTTAAAAATTGAAAATCAAAGGAAGGTATGTGCTCAGATGGGAAAACATCCGTTGGTGATTACATCCTCTGCCCTAGTAACGCTTACGCTCTATGGGCTCCTCTGTCCATCATGATGTGTAAGAAACACATTATGCTGGACAGAGCCTCACTGCAGCCATGGATATTAAAAACATTTGATTCTTACATTTCTCCCACCTCTGCCCCCAAAAAAACCACACAGAAAGCAACACATTTTCAAGTCACTCCCATCAGTTTTGATTTACTTGCTACATTTTGTGTCAGAAATTTATCAGTCACTAATGTATTGATTTAATTTTAATTGTGACCTGTTAATCATTCCATATTTAATCAAATGTAAAATTAATTAGTGAAATTCCTTATATGATCATTTAGATACATAGTTTCCTTGTATCTAAGTCAACAAAAGTCTACAGAAGTTGCAGAGCTGCTCTTCAAAGGGACCTTGAATACAGAAAAGGGCTGACAAGAATGCCAAAGATCAAGTCCTGCTTTTGGGATGGAATACCAGAATGCAGCGGCTCCCTGTGGGACAACTGGCCGACAAGCAGTTTTCCAGAAGATGACCTTGGGATTGTAGTGGACAACAGGTTGAACACAAGTTAGCAGGGCACTCCTAAGTGCATCCAGCATCTTTAGGGAGCGATCTTTATTATTTGTTCTTTCTTCTACTTGACACTTTGGAGATTACATCTGATGCCTTGAGTCCAGTTTGAGGCTCCCCAGTACAAAGCACTGACATGCAGAAATACCTGCCTACCAATATGGTCAAGGGTTGACACAGAGCATACAAACAGAAGCCTAGAACAGGTTTTGCATCTTGCTGTCTACAGCTGCTTAATGGGAAGACTTCTTAGAAGGATGCTAAGCAAGAGACACAAGATGCAAGGAGCCCTTCCATCTAACTTGGTTAAAAATACCGGAACGGGCTGTTAGAAAAGCGGTGGAATCTCTATCCTTGGAGATACCAAAATTAGACTGGAGAAGGTTTGAGCAACTGATCTGTGCCAGCTTTGAGGAGGAGAATGATCTAGATGGCTTATGAAGGTCCTTTCCAATCTCAGCGAGTCTCTGAGTTTTTTGTTCCTTCAAATTGTGACATAAGCATGAGCTTTCAAGGCTCAAATGACTTTACTGTGAAAACTGCAGAACAAGTTGTTTCCAACCTAAACTCACCGAAAAGCATTTTGGTAATTTTTTCTGTCAGATTCAATTTTAAATGTATATTCCTCTTTTCTAAATAGAATACCAAACAAATAATGGAAAGTCTCTAAGGAGAAAATCTGTTGAGGAAAGAAGTCCATTGTTAATAGGTAAACTGTGATGCAGCTTTTATTCCAACCCCAAAAGATCACTACACTTTCAGAGAAAAGCAGTATTAAGATATAAAAGCACATTTGCTTGTTATTTTCAAAGACTTAAAAAAAAAAAAAAAACAACACAGAAAAAAACCCATAGGCTCCATAGGATTCAAGCTGCTAAGAACTTCTCAGGCCACCGAATACCTAAGTGAAGTAATTAACAATGATTTAAAGTAACACAATAAAGTACATACAAATCAGCAATCTCTGCTATGGGAAAAAGACTACAGTGCGGGGGACTTCTTGACTGGCAGCCATACACACATGCACACTGGTGTCCTTCAGATTCTGCTTCCTAGGCTTTGCAGTTTTACTAACTTGTTATATTATCTCACTCATCACTATTCCCCTTCGCTGCTGTCTCAATGCCTTTGTTTCTGTGAGCCTTTACAGCAGCGTCTACAAATTTGTCTAGAATCATGACTTCAGAAGCAACTTGACAGGCATTCAAAGAACTGGATTTTATTTCACTGTCATTTTGCTGCTAGGGAACATGCTACAAAGAATGCATCAACACTGCACATGTATGTTATGTGTTTGGCTTAGTTTGAGACACTGTGTCCTTTTTGAATAGGATGCTCTATACTGAAATATAGGCATCCTATTTCCTTACCGTAACCAAATACCTGTGTAAATAAATTGTTTTCTTTATTTGCTCTTTAAAAAACAGCAGCAACAACAAAACATTGTTGGGGTGGCTTTTAGAGTAACTCATCTAACTGCAAAGGAATCTCTGTAAATACAGAGAACCTCCAAAATATTGTAAAATAAAATTTTGTCAGAAGAAATGTACAGAAATGTCCATAAATACCATGAGAAAACAAAGTAGTTTATTAAATCTTCGTGTCATTCTCCTTACTTAATAGATTAAGCTGATCCAAGCAAATTGGAACCTCACAGTCTGTATTTAAACTTCGGGTAAAATTGACTATATATAAAAAAGAACTGCAATTCAATCTTTAAAATTTCGTTTTTTTCTTGTGCACACGTAATTAGAGAAAATGGAAGACACGGCTGATACTTAGAGTACAATACAACGAGAGCAGAAATTCCTGTTCTGGCATCACACTGGGCATTTGAAAAATAAGACTGAGAGAAGTTATTTAAGATTGATCTTAATACTGTTTACATAAGAAATTAGCACAAGATCAATTTTTTCCTTTCTTCTTAAATATTTATTCACTTTTTTCTTTTTTAACCCCTTACTCCCCCTTTTCAAAACCCACACAAAGCCTGAAATACAAGCTTATTTTACTAGAGAATTCATACTGCGTATATACAATTATATATCACTCTTTTCATCCTGCAGTGATGCGTATCTACCAGAATGACTAAGTCTTTGTTTCTCAGAGTTCTGGTATCCGCAGCGGCAGGGGAGTTAAAAATCAGCACAAGAGAGAAAGGTCTGATGGTGTGCCAATGTACAATGGAAGAGAATTCAATAACAAGCTGCAGAGACAGTGGGCTTTTATCAGACACATTCAAAAGTGGTGGTGGCTACACGTCAATGCTGGAGCAGAGTGTGTTACTGCAGAGTGCGACTGAGTGTTTTCCCCACAGGCAATACACTATTATTGACTCCCCCCATTAACATGTAGGGTGGATATACATTTATTGAAGGTTCTAATGGAAGGCTGAGGGACTCCTATCCCGAGGCCAGAGCAGAAAGACAGCCTATCACTTCATGTAATGGTAGCCCATGTGTGACAGACCTGACCTACATTTCCCCCCTTTCTTTCTCACAACAGCCTGTCACTGTTTTAAGAAGCTATTTTCTGAGAGGTATAAAAAGAAATGCACGCTAGAGCTGCCTAGTTAATGTGTTATATTGGATTATTATATATAAACTTGCTTTAGAAAGACTAGTTTAGAATACAGGCGAATTCTGAGAGCTACCTTAAACAAACAACCAGAAAGAATGTGCCTTAAAGATTCTGAAGTGCTTACATACCATACACACTGAACACTAGATATAAGCTAAATAATGCCTGTATCTAAAATACTGCCATGAAATGTAGTACAGGGCTTAAATTAAAAAATAAATAAATGAAGAACACTTAATGAAGCTGCCTTAATAAAATAAAAAGGGATGAAGTCTATAATTAGTATGAATTCCATATTCAAATCATTAGGAATAACGCCACCTAATGCTTTGTTGGAGGTAATTCAGTGTTTTCACTAGCTAATGTATGTGTAGCAAAAGCTATAAATAATGGATCCACATTTGAAAGTAGGACAAGAGTGAAAGAAACATTTGGTTCAGCAACAAGCAGCATTTTAAAATACCATCTCACTACTACTCCCAGACCCTGCTTATTTAAAGAGCTGCTACCACTACAGCACTCCTTGGCAGGAACCTACCACGCTGCTGCAGGTCATACTCTTTTTTTGTCTCTTCATTCCCTAGAATTTTCCACGCTTGATCAATTTCGATGAACCTCTGCACACGCTCCTCCACTTCTCCTGCTGGCACATCTGCCTTCTGTTTGTCTGGATGATACTGCCAATCAAAAAAAAAAATTAAAAAAGTTGAGGGGAGTGGAAGAGAGAAGGGGTGGAAGAGGAACAATCAATAATGCATTTGATATTCAGCTGAAAGGACGGGAAAAGAAAGGAGAAGGTATGAGCTAAGGTGCCAAAGGAAGGGAGACAATGATTCTGGGCACAAGAGAAAACTGCCAATTTAATTAGACCACTGAAATGGCAACCAAATCACCAGTGGCACAAATGTCACCGTGTGCAGTGACGGCATTTTCTGGCTAATTTGCTGATGGAGTCATTGGTCTTATGGACAATTTACCTAGAGAGAGAATGACTACTAGAAACAGAAATAGGTACATGCAGAGGACTCTTAACGCAGGAAAAAGAGATGTTGTAGGTGCTAACATCTTTTGTAAAATTACACGTGGCTGATTTCAGCAATACTACCAACATTTAGTTAAGGCTACTACAGATAAACTGAATAACGCGTTGCATGTACGTAGGCTTTTTAATTATTGTTTCAAACAGTAAAAAGAACATATGTGACCAAATGTAATTTGTAAAGCATGTAATTCTACTTTTGAAAATATGCCCCAACATCTTTAATTTCTTCCAGTTCAGTGAATCAACAGCCCTTCCAAATATTTAAAGTCATGGATCACTGGCTACAAAAAAGTGTGTCATTTTAGTTAAGAAATGGCTATTCAAGGACATAACTGCAAGAAAGCCTACATTGTATAGGCGATAATAATTGAAATGGTATCACTTTTTAAACCATTTGTAACTACTGGTTCTGAACAGAGCATTCTGTCTTCTTTTTGGTTCAAATGTCTACTGAAGAGTAATCCTCAAAGCTCCACCTTCCTGTGGGTTTAATTCACCTCAAGATATCCCTTATTCTGGAGCTTTGACTTCTGCCCCTTATACTAACATCAGTTTGGGCCCTGAATTGTACAACAAATTTTTTAAGACTTGGAAAATCTGTTATACAAGTATTTGGGCAGATTTCTGATAAACCGAATTCCACTGGTTTACTTTATAATTCATTATGGAAAGACAAGAATACTAATATAGTCTGTACTTTACAAGATTCAGCATTTGAAAGGAGTCCATTTGGGCACTAACGTATGGGAATTTTCATTTGCGCTGATGGGTATTATGTGTGTAGATCCCTCATTCAACAAAGTGTACCTAATAGCAAAATGCTCACCTTCAGCTTTTTTCCACATATCTTTTTCCACGTGCACCTGAGAGGACTCGCAACTGCAAGCTCAAGTACAAAATGTGTACTCAGATGTGTATTTTTGGCTCACCACATGGAAAGCACACCTGAAGTTATCTCTGCATTCACGACTAAACAATGTCTTGCAACTTGCTGAAAATATGACTGAAGCAGTTATGATCTGAGAGTTTATCTTACAGATATCCCCACTGTACCTCCCCAGATGAAGATGACCGAATTCTAACGCGCAGAAAAACAAAACCAACGAAACAAACATAAAAAGAGGTCATTGCATTTAGTATTTAAATAGCCAATTAGAAAATGAGTAATTATACCTTTAGTGGGTAGGCACTAAATTCAGGCTTCTGCTGTCATACATCATGTTGTATTATCAAAGCTATTTAAATGCATTATTTTTCAAATCCATTTTTCTGAAACCATAGCTTTTCCAATTGTATTTTAATTGACAGTTGATTGTATATCACATATGTGGAAGGTCTTCTTTTTAAACCAGTGCTTAATAAGCGTATGAGGCAAAATAGTCAGTTCACATTAAAGGCTTATACAATTTGCTTTTAGCTGTGATATTTTAAAAATATGTTTGTAGGTATTCCCCAGTTATTCCTCAAAGCAATATTTTACCTAAAAATATTAATGAATTTTTTAAAAGAATTTAGATGCTATTATTTAAAGTTGATTCACCCCAAATATTTTAGGGTTAATTACAGTAATGTAAAAAAAAAAGTTATAGAACTGCTGCATATTTTATTGCACTCGAATGATGCAGTGAACATTCTCCTACAAGTTCACGCCCAAAAGAGTTTTTGAAATTGCCAAATAGGGCTATTCAAGGACTGCTGTACCACCAGACTTAGTGCCACTGAAACTTAATTAGCTACAGTTGAATAGCAGCACCACAAAACCATTGCTCTTATTGTTTTATGTCTGGATAGGCCACAAGACCACACCTTCTCTGATCTGTTTCCTACAGACGACTGAATGCCCAGAACAGCACTAGGATCACCACTAAGAACACCTGACAAAGCACCCCCATAAAACTGGGTACACTTTTCCTTTGCTACACCAAAACTGATGGACTGAAAAATATTTTTGGACGTGTCATAAAAATACTCTGGAACAATAATAACAAATGCAGAAAAGGCTATTGTGTTCGTTTCTTAAGTGAAGCAAGTGTTAAGATTTCTTTCCTATAGAAATAATAACTACATGGCGGGGGATTTACTGATTAAATCTTCGTGCTCTCTGAAAGTATTTTCTCCTCCTTGCCTTGGAGCTGTTACTCTATTACCTTCTGATACACTTAGTCTTTCCCTCTACACTAAGAAAAACCCTCAAACTTCTGCTCTTCTACTTTAAACCTCTTATTTTCTGTTTCATCTGGATTTGTTTTGGACCTGGTCTCACTGACTCCCTTTCCTACTCTCCAGCTTGAGGATCAAAATACAAGAATACTTTCCTTTGTAGCAAAAATCCATTCATGATTCAGCTACCCATACAGTCTTCTTTCATCTGAAGTCACAAATGAGGTGTCCTCTTTTCCAGCTGTTTTAGACCCTAGTCAGGCAGATCAGACACCAACCACAGAGAACGCTGCCAAACTTCCAACCAACCTACGAATATCTGCCGTTTATGCAGAGTGCTCTTAACGTCCTCCGTCAATACTTCAGACGTTAATCAAACGTACTCTTTCGTGGCATTTTCTCCCATTCTTAGTTGCCATACTCATGCTTCCAATTCTTTTACCTCTCCAGTTTACCCTTCAACACCAGCCAGGAGATTTGTTCTGAGGAAGGTTGAATCTGGTGTACGTTTCTGATCTCCTCCTCCCATTCAGCTTTATTTCTAGGTTAATCTCAGCTGCGAACACGTACAAGCTGTATGATGAAAACAGACAAGCCTGTTTTCTACTCGACTTCTCTCCTCCTACTCAAACGGAGCTATTGCTCATCTCTCCTATACGTCCAGTTGTAAGTTCTTACTCAAAATGTTAGTGCCTACCAACGTCTCTCACAATATCTCTTCTCAAAATCTGTGCACATTATCTTCCTGTCATTCATACTTGCCACTTGAGCACTATTTTCAGCTGTGTTACTGCACTTAGGCTATATTTATCTTTCTAGCTATATATGCATAGTGTTTTTTAAGGAGCAATATTTCCATAAAGATAGCTTTTTGCTGATCATTCATGTGTTTATTTTTGGACAGTTTTCTTTCTGAACCCAGCAATAACTTTTACTAACATGTTACTACTTAATAGAACTTTATGGAAACAAATAAGGATGTCTTCCTGAGACTGACGGAAGGGGAAAAAAACTAGAATCTAACTTTCGTTTTCAAACCACTACTTGAAGTAATTTGCCAGCTTATTTTGCTGAAGACTATGTGGAATTGGTATTGCTTTACAGTGGATGGCGCCTTGTAGTTAATATGGAAATGTATCACCTGATCTTTTCGCTATTAGAAAAACATTTTACACAATATTGCTTACTCCCCTGTTGTATGGGAACTGCTGAGTCATGGCCTGAACCACTGATTGAGCACCTGGAGGAAAGACCCAGTCAGCCCTGGGAGCACAGGTGAAGGCAATTCACCTGTGCGACCAGAAGGGGTGGAGCCACCCCTCTTAGGCCTCATTTAAGGGCTGACTGCCTGTGAGGAAGGATTTCTTCCTGGAGATCATTTTTTGGTGGGAGCCTTTCCCTTTGAGCCCAAAATCTTTCAATCTGGGTGAATACTCTATTTTCCATCCACTTTATTTTTTTTGTAATGCTATTTCGATTGTGTTGGTCCTTCTGATCATTATACCTGTTTTTTTTTTTAATGTCACATGGTGGGTAGCACTTGAGGACTCTGGCTCTTGCTGTAGGGGTTCAATTTTTTTGTTTTGTTTTCTCAAGTTTTAAAACTGCTGAGAACACTTAAAACAACATCAACTTCAAAGCCCGCTCATATGAAAAACACACATGATAAACATCATCCATAAAAAAACTCAGTCACATTTTTGGGGCTGCAGAGAAGCAGAAAAGTGGCCTAATATGAATTTAGCATCATGTATTTTCAATTACAGTGCCATTAGTTTACCTTTCTAATACAGCTACATGGTGGAACTGAACTGTCTTACTGTTAATATACATCAGACCGTGCATTGCTGCAGTTCAGTTGCGGTGGGTGATCTCCCCTGGCAAACACTGAAACAGATATAGTTCAGCTCGTAGTTTAGATCTATATATCCAAGTTAATGGAATATCCTAGTCATTTAATTTCATTATGATCATCTACTGCCTTCAATATATATCACAGAATAAAAACAAAACATTTTTTTTTCTCAGCACTGTCAATGTTGTGTTCACAAAATAATTAATCTGTAGGCTGTCTCCAAAAATTAATCCATCAATGATGTACTGATACGGGCTCGTAAACTACTAGTCTACTAACTTCTTACTGATTCTCGCAGCTGATAAGTGCATCGCTTTACGTTATTAGCCAATGTCTTCAGAATAGCAGTTGAAACATTTGCTTCTGCATTACAGTAATCCTAAACAAGTCAAACAATACCCAAACATGCATGGTTTTCACCCACGTTATTTATATAAGGAACCCAAAACACACTAGATAAAGCACACTGAACTGCTACAGTCCTTATTTCTGCCTACTTAATACTCTGTGAAGTTGGGTCCATTTTGCACGTGAAGAATTGTAAAATTAATCCCTGAACCACATAGAAGTTAGTAAAATCCACTCGGTCACTAACTGTAATGATACCACATCTGAATAACCATATGAACAGAGCTTTAGAACTCTCATTCCCCAAGATGGGAAACAAAGATGGTTGAGTTTCAGTTGCACAAATCAAGCAACACAGGTGACAACACAAAGGTCCCTATCCTCCTAGCACTTGTACAAGTTACTTAACTTCATGCAATGAAAGTAATGGGATTGATTGATTTTGATCAAATTCAAATTAGCAAGCAGAAAATTTTTAGTTAAATCAATTTAATGTACATTCCTTATTGGTGCTAATGAACTAATTCTTCAAAAGTAATTTACTGTGCCCAGGGAGAATCAACTTAACATGACGATTTACTGGGAAAGGTAAAGCATACAGCTATAGGTTTTATACTAGACTGCAGTCTCTTGCTAAACTATGGAATACATGATAACGACACTACATAAAATAGCCAAACTTTCATTCGTAAGTACTTTTCTATAGGACAAATTAGAAGGGTGATCTTTAGAAAAGGTTAAAAATTACTGTTTCTTCTCATTTTTTCTTACTACTGCTACTGTAAAAAAGATATTCATCTTAAAATCCAAAGATGCTCCACATCCCCAATTCCATACATCAAAACAGGAAGCTTTATCTTCTTCCATCGATTTTTATTTAAATTACGGAAAAGTGCTTTAATTTACTACTATGCCTTTCTTAGGTAACTAAGAACTTCTCTCTCCCCCTAAAGTACACAGGTTCTAAGTAAGCTAAGTTTTCTGACAGGCAAATGAAGTAGATCAATGCTAATTTTTCCAGGGCTGAAATCTCCAGTGATTTCGTATTGCTTTGTCTTTCCTACTGTTCAACATTCCTAGGAGAACTGTTAAACATCAGGAAAAACTTGCTTCAGAAAATGAGAAGTAATGTTGGGAGGATGAAACAGACAGGGCTGTGATGAATTTTGGCCTTTTCTCCTAAGACTGCAATTTCAGCAAAATATTTTTGCCTCTCTTAATTTCTTATACACCTTTTAGATTGTTTTTTTCGTAAAGGAAACTGTTATTAAGGTTCTAAAGCTCAAAAGTAAAGACAGACAGAACAATGATAAAACAGTTACATCTGAGAAAATCAGCAAGCTTTCAGACTGTTTTGGACTTAGGCCACAAAATAACCACTAAGCAGTCGGTACTACCATCAGTAACAGCATAGTGAATTTCTAAATGGCCAGATTTAAAGATTTTTTTTTTACAACTCTGAAATTATCTACAGGTTCATGAGTTTACTTTGCGAAATTTAATTGGTATGTCTTAAATTTGTGCTTTATTTCAGTAGGGATGTGGCTCTATATTTACATATACAAGGCTAGAGACTTGCCTTAAGTTCTTAAGTGAATCAAGTCAAAAGATTTTAAAGAGATTACTTATATGAATTCAAATACCCTTGCAATTTTGCAGGGGCCGCATCTAATGACTAAGTATGGATCAATGATGGAGTGATAATATCTAAAGTTAATGTGGTATCTCTTAGCATCCTTCTCCCATTTTTCCCACATTAGACATACAGTAGTAGCTGTGACGAGTTTATAGCCTGACAGTATTTGTTCAACATAATGCACCCAGAAGTAAGAGTTGTAGCAAAGTATGAATTATTTGGTTTTGTTGTGGTGGGTTTGCTCTCTTTTTTGTTTTGTTACTGTAAATGTAACAGGAAGTCGCAGTGTTCATGACTTACAGTACAACTACAGTATTTCCTGGAGCTTGGAAAAAGATTTGTATTTGTATTAAAAAATAAGCAGTGGTCAAAGATGTGGCACTACCCAAACTTTACAAGACGTTGGTATCTTGTGAAGCTACCATTTTTTGTGAATGACAGAATTGAATTAAAATTGCATACAGTAGAGGTAGTAGTTAAGAAATGCATGTAAAGAGCTGGCTGGATTAACAATGCGAGAGTGAAAGTCACTGTGGATTAGCGCTGGGTGCTATGAGATAACAGTAGTACACACCATCAACATCCATTCCAATGATGGGCGAGTTTAAGGAATATAAGCAAGTGGACACAGCAGTTGGATGTTACATGGTTCAGATAAAAAAAAGCCATTATTTGCAAATTCCAGATTCATGGATAGGAATCAAACAGAATGTGATTTTGACTACTGGCTGGAATTGTACAGATTACTGAGCCTTTTTTAAATCACATCATCGATATTTGGAGTTGGGGAGGTGGAGGAGTGAGCTGAGGGGAGGATGGTTAATCTATGTATTAGCTGATATATTCAAATTTCAGAGTCAGAACGCTCTGTCAATGTCAATACAACTGTTCATTTAGTTAATATCAGACCCTTTTATTTCATTCCACAGTATAAACCCCCAAATTTTAATGGTAGAATGTATAAACATAGCAGAAAATCTAACATGAACTGTCCTGTTCTATTCTGAGTTCAGCAACAATCAGGAGTGCTGCACTGAAAGACCAAATACAGAAGTAATTACCAGTACGAATGCCCCTTATAATACAACAAAGTGCAAGAATTTAAACAGAAGAACAACATGCATGAGATAAGATGAACATATCAAAATTGCCAACTAAGTTTAAAAAAATTTCTCATACACTCTTTATGCATTATTAACTGTGACTATTATTATCTACAAGTTAAGCTAACGAGGTCAGGACACAAACTGTCAAGTGTTCCCATCTGACAGAAGTATTCATAGGTCCATGTAAATTTGTCTGTAGACTACAGAGCTTATCATAATACTTCACATCATGCTAAAAGAAAGCTGTGAGACAGTCGGCATTACAGAGGACAAATCTGGTCAATATTCTTCCTTATTTCCCACTGTAGTCTGTAAATTCTTGCTACATTTCTGTTCCTTAAAAAAAAAAAATAGAGTAAACTTAATGGCAGAGTGTTCTTAAAGAGGAAAGTCTTTTGCTCCTGCTTACAATGTACATAGTAAATAACAGTTTCTGTACTGTGACTTGCCAATAAATCTCACCCCCAACATAGAGTGTCTGTCTGTTCATACTCAGATTTTGGCTGCTCTGCCACAAATGCCAACAAAGGGACCAATTAATGAAAACTTTCTTGATACGTTCCCAGTGGATGAACGTCCGCCTTGCAGAAGGTACTCTGACAACATTCATCTCACACAGGCCAAATGGCTGCTCTGTGGTAGCAATTAAGACACCAGCAGCCTTGGCTAGATTTAAACCAACAACCAAATCTGTATAGGTCTGACCAAATGCTCACAGAAATTGAGAGTTTTTAACTTCTGAGGAAGAGCTGGACTGCGTCATACAACTGCATCCATTTCTCTATTTATAGACTATGTGGACAGATGTATTAGAAACCATTTACAGTTCTTAAAACAAGATTGCCTAATCTGGCCACATGACCACAATGCTTAAGCCACATCTATAAACGTATCAGAAATGAACAACTCTTCCAAATCGTGTCAGGATTCTAAATAATACAGTAGGCTGAAATCCTGTAGGTGTGTATTCAACTGTTTATTTTTTCTTTTCACAAAAAGTCGGTGTTCAATCTTGATATGATTCCCACAGCTTTGGAATCAAGTTTGGACAATTAAGCTCGGTGCAGCATCTCTCTTTCTAAAATGATTTGGAAACCAGAAGAGTTTTGCGGCTGCTAATATTTCGATTCAGAACAGCCTATCTGAAAGTCTCTTAGCATGATGTGTGAACGTGAGAGATAAATGTGATAGCTAGTGGAAAAATCTTGCTTCCATGGCAAGGTCACGCTGACTTCAGGTTTTTGACAAAGGGTACGTTTCTTAAAATGTTTGTCGGGCAGTTTGAAGTGTGGCTGGTCAAAGCCCCAGATCTCATCAGAGTGGGTCCTCTTCTTTACTGCACTCCCCAGCAAAGCTGCAAATTTGCAGTTCTATACTATGTCATCATAAGGCTCATCATAATATTTTTAATTACAGTGTAGATTTTGAACATTCCAGAGCAGTTTACAGGGCACCAAACTATAAAGCAGGACACAGCACAAAAAAAGGAAACATACAATGCATCTGAAACACTCCAGGAACTATGTAATACCTTTAAAGTTCACGCTTTTGTTAATTTTACATACGTTGCCACACTGAATAGATTAAGCCACAAATCCTTATCAGAACATCATAGAAGTAACATATGTATTCAGTATTACCTACATGATATTTCAGCAGTTGAGGACACTACAAATTATCATTTACTCTGGTTATAGGCATGACTAAGTTGCTAGAAACTATGCATGCCAGCTGCTATACTTTAAGACTGAACTCTTGCAGATTCTGGACTGTGATGGATTTAAGTCAGAACGGAGTAAGATTGAATGATGCAGTTGCTTATTACATTGGAATTTGAAATTCTGAGTAACTAAATTTGAGAGAACATGTCTTGGCCACGTGTGTTGATCAATAAAAAAAAAAGTAACATATACTCAGCCCTTGCCCTGTGGCACTCACTGAAAGGTCACAGAAATAAGCCATTTTGGAACTTCACTATCTGAAGCCATTAAATTAGGTCACGGTTAAAGAACACTTCCATATTTTACAAAGATCGAAGTGATAAGTGATTTATTAAAATTATTCTAAAACAGAAATTGGCTTATTTCAGTAGAACAGAGAAACTTAAGCTGTAGGGAAAAATGAATTAATTTTGAAAAGATGGTTTAAACATGTAAATATTAAACTTTACTCCTATCACAGGAGGAGAGAGAATTTCTGAATTAACAGTATGAATTAATTTTTGATGTATTGATATACAAGAATGAAAAAACTTACTACCATTAGCCAAGTAAGTCGAGCAGTACTGGAAAGGCACTGTGAGTCTTTCAAGATGGAACTACTTAATTTTCAACTGAAAAACTTTCAAACAAACACATACTAGAGAAACAGTTAGAGTAGAACCTTAAAGCCTTGTGGTGCTACCTGATTGTAACTTAAAGTAATTTCACTTGCCGTTGTATCGTGTGAGCCATCAGGTACTGCCCCAAAAAGCAGGAAGAAAAACTGCATACTTAGAAATATTCATTTCATCTAGTCCCATAATTTGCAATTCACCTCTTAAATAAAAAAAGACCTACACAAATGAAGGGCTCCATGATTTTTAAGAAGACGTACAAAACAAAGGCTTGATACTTTGAATTGCTATGAAGTATCAAGTGCTCTCAGCTTTCCCCAAGATTCCAGTGAAAAGTGAAGGTTTTCATCAATGAACGTTGCCTTCACTGGAAGTGTGCTCAAACACTCTTACCCTTTTTCTACAAGTTTATTTTGCATATGAAGTTCTCAATAGCAGTCATCCTGAAGCACATCACACTCTGTGCTCTGTGGCTTATATGGTTCATCAGGTACTAATTAGATAGCATGTTCTGTCAACACTTTCTTGCTCTTCTATTAATTGATCATCTTGCCAAATTAATACAATGCAACACCCCTTTCAAACTCCTTGAACTTCTTTACTTGTGAAAAAGAAGGATAAGGAGAGGGGAAATAAAAACCTTTAAAAGTTCACAAGGTAACTGCATTTCTCCAGGATCTGGAGGGACAATAAAAACCCTATGCTGAAAAGTTAGTTATGGTCCTACCAACATTTTCTTTTTAAAAAAAAAAAGAAAAACACAAGTATAAAATAATATACTTCTTCTAACAGGCTATCTTAACTTTAGAAGCGGCTACAACTTATGAAAAGATAAAGATGGCAAACATAAATATGCATGGCCTTTAATGGCATACACCTAATCAGATCATTTGCAGTTAATACTGTCTATTAGAAAAAAAGTAAGAAATGCTGTGCAGAAACTAGAGTAAGCTGATCTCACCTATGCATCTCAGAGCCCGAACAATGGCTGCCCTTGCAGCCTCACAAAGTCAGAACATCAACTGGCATTTTATAAAAAAAACTGCAAGAAATAATATGCATGTATTCTCCACTTATGAGACTGCAATAAAAACTGCAGGAGATAAAAAAAAAAAAAAAAAAAACAGCCGGCAGAGCAGCTGCCAAATACAACACACTACTGCCACCTAATGCTTACTAGCAGGTTACATCAACAACATTTCATTGTCTCTGCAATACACTAGCATTATGAAAAATGGAGACCACAGAAAATGAAGTTTACAAGCGTTTGTAAATATCTTCTTTGCGGCTCCTCCCTGATAGGCTTGCTAAACTGAACTGATGTGACCATATCTTCTCTTGTGCACACCGACCAATGTGCAAGACGAAAGTTATGTGGGCTAAATACACGAAGTTCAAATGTTTAATCTGTAAAAATACCTGGATGTAATACGTTTATTTTATTGGGATACCCACATAAAGAGGTATGAGTGCATTCGTGTGACCAGAGTCCACACTTGTTTATGTATACGTAAGCTGTTGGTAACTGAGAAGTTAGTAGCACAATTCAGCCTTGAAAAGCTTCAACCAACAAGTATTCGGGAAGGAAAAGAAAAAAGAGAGGTGTGGTCTCATGCTAAAACAGCACAAAACAAAATTACATTGAAAGTACTTTTCTTATTTGAGTGATTTTGCAACAAAACACTCTCTCTGTAACGTGAAACTTGTTCACTTCCATGAAAAGAACGATTCCAGGTCTTAAACTTGCTTTCCTAGCCCACAATCAATCTTTTCAACATGTTCACTCAATTGGCAGAAGTTAGCAGGGAACATGGAAGGAGCCTGTTTTTTCCTCTTGTAAAGACGAGAAACAAAGTGAAGCGTTCCTTGTGACATTCAATCTTTTCATACAGAAGTGGATTAAAATTCCCCTAAAGGATGTCTATCCAAAGACAGCTTGACAAAAGAGCAAGGAATTTATTTTCTTGATTCATTAATTCAATCCATCGCCTCTTCCTTTTTCTTCCACCCAAAACAAACAAACTTTCAGCTTTTTCACAACTTTAGCCTTTTCCTACCTGATCTGGTTATTGATTTGCTCTGCTGATTCCAGCCTCCACTGTCCACTCCTGGATGATTCTGAGTCATAGGAATTTTGCTCCTAGTTTCTCCTTATGCCTTACCCATTCTATTGTATTTTTCTAGTATTTCTCAGCGGTCAACCAGAAGGGGAAAACTGTATCCATTCTTCTCCTTTTTTCCTCCTACAGCCTGCCATAATAAAAAATTGTTAGGCAATTGTCAATCTTAAATCCCTATGTCATATTCATCTGCTTGGGTGTATTACAAACATAATCCACCTTTACAACACTTTCAGAACACAGATAACCACTTCTGCGACATCCAGCACAGCAGACCTCAAAGTTTGTAGGTCAAATAAGAGCCATCAGAATAGAAATATTTCAGATATTATTGCTGCTGTAGCTGTTGCTACAAGGAGGTATTTGCTGTGACTCAAGGCATTTGTAGAAATTAGTCACCAGCAGAGCACAAAACAGGAAAAAGAAAGCTTTCTGTAAGATTTTAATTATTCATCACACAACTACTTTAAAAGAAAGCACCCACAAACATCCCAAGTTAGTTTATTGTTTATTTTAAAAATAAACAGAATTTTTAAAGCTATTTTAAACATACACAGCAGTACGTGACATTTATGGAGACCACAGAACTGACATTCACTAACACAGTGTAGTAAAAACTCAGGGGTTTATACAATCAATCCACTGCTGCCGATTCTTAAAAATTGCTGGTGTACAATTAAAAAAATGAAATCTTAGAATAAATTACACTGTCCTAGTCTCATTAGTTTGCCCCCCCCTTTCTTAAAGGCTAATACACACTTTCTTCTTAAAATACTCTTAAGCACACTTTAAACTTCATCAACCTCCTCTTTGATTAGACAAGAAATTCACCATAACATCTTTCACGTTTAAATTACACAAGTAGACAACCACAATTTCTGACCAAGGTGCTGAATGGTACTATTATACACTTGAAAATCTTAATCTTGTCAAGTTGAGCACGAGCTGGAGCTGAGAGACATCAGAAAGATGGGAAAATGTGTTTTTTCTCCTCTGCATTTAGTGTTTGCAGCCCAAATCCCCATCTTTTGCATGCTTGGCTTTTGCGTTTAGCTGCAATAGTGGCAGAATTGGCAATGTGGTTTTCACTCTATTTTATAGATGTAAATTTCAACTTCCACGGAAACAGTCATTTTCAATTCAACGCTGCTTGCAAAGTCTCGTGACTGTAGAGCTAGTCTCATACTATGGAGTGTTTCTTATCACCAATTAATTCTGCAGCTAATTATTAAAATGTAAAGATTGTATCATGTATAACTGAAATCCTTTTCTAATGCAGCTTCTTTTATTGTCCTGGAGGATCACGATACCACTGTTTTGACCTTACGCTCTTACTAGTCTTAACAAAGACAGTGGAGATCCACTGTCAGGAAAGGTAACACTCCTTGAATCTGCTACTTTAAAACATGCCAGCTCCTCCTGGAAAATCAAGTAATTGCAGATTTTTGTTTAGAAACTTTATCATGACAAGAAAAATAATGTACTGCATTGGCAAGGGAAACGGACCACATTTCTGCTGCAGCAGTAACTAGCTTGTCTAACTATATAAATGTAACCCCATTAGACAGAGTCCAACAAAACAGCATATAGTTACCTCACATAGCTTTCCTATCAACTACTCACATTTCTCATATTTTCAGCTCTAGAACAAAATGAACATTAGAAATAATTTGTAAAACTACCAGCTTTTACTGAGGAAAAAACCCCATAACTATTATTGTATAAACAGAAACAGAGATTAACTTTCCTAATGAAAGTATAAAAATGAGGAAAGAAAACAGAAGCTATAGCTACCAGAAAGTAGGTCTTTAGAAACAGCTTCTCCTTCCCTGTTTTCTGCTTCCGTGGCTCCTTACTTTGCTATGAAAAGCCACCTAAGAGCCTCACAAGCCACTTAAAACACTTTCGGGAACTATACTACAACACAGAAGGAAGTAAGGCAATAAAACAAGTGAAAAATAGTAAGGAAAGGGAAGAAACAAAACATTTTAAAACTTACAGAAGTATAAAGGTAAAAATACAAAAGGAATTTTAAAAATTCTTTATAAATTTCTCACCCTTTTTGCTCACAATTTACACTATTGAATGTCACATTAAGTAACACTCAGTTGTAAGTTAACATGGCTCTAGTCAAACAGTAATGCCAGTTACACAAAGGTCAGGAAACTAGTTCAGACAAATGCTTTTTTTGTATGAAGCAAAGGGAAAATCTTGTATTATAAAAACTAGAGTTGCTTAAAACACTGAAAAAATGGGCATGAACTTCTCCAGGTGACAGGCACTGCAGCGGATGAAAGAAAGCCCACAGGATACTATTTCATGGCTAAGTAACATCTGGCAGAAGGGTAGAGACAGACAGATAGGGTCTTCAGCAGGCACAGTGACTTGCAAGATGAAGACTTTTCTACAGCCTGGAGAGCCAACTGCTTTGGTACCTGACAACTGCTTAAGAACTGCTGAGCGCAAAGCAGTTTTTGAATTCCTTCCACTCTTTGACGGGCATCAGTAAACGAGAACTCCAAAGCAAAGTATACCACTAATTTTCAAATTCATTTGGAATGCCTCAACAGGCAGACACATAGAAGAGGTCAGATTTAAATATTATGCTTATAACCTGGATTCCAAAATAATTTTAGTCTCTACAGCAGTTCGGTTTCAGAAGTCATTCTGGAAATTGAAGCTTGATGAACAGATGACTGTCTACTATATGTTAGTAGACATAACTGCAACATTTGCATAACACTTAAAAAGTTTTTGTTGAAATATTTATTTCAGCTTTCTCTATCACTAGTATTTGAAGCCATCCATGATCTCAAAATGACAGGTTAGGTACCAATCAAATTATAGCTTTTAAAATGGACATGAAAAGCTAAATATTAACAGAATTAGAAAATATTTGTATGAAAAATCCCTGAAGAAACACCCTACTTTTTTAGGAGACAGCTTAACCTGAAAGATACCAATAATAAATAACATTCAAGTGATACAAAAGATAATAATTTCACATCTCAGTCAACACTAAATATGCCTAAAACTTCGTGAGAAGTCTCAACACTTAAAATCAGAGGCCATTAAGTATGCTCTGCTTATTGCTGAAGACACAAACACTCCATTATTTCACAGATATCACTGCAGCACAAATAAAGACTCAACTTTCAGTTATTTCAGAATGTTATAGCCATAGTGATCAAACAATCCAAATAGCCACATAGAATCTAACTTGGACTGGATTTACTCTCACCAAGTGCTTTCTTCATTATTTTTATTGTATCCGGATTGACTAATGGTTTGGTGTTAATTTAACTTATAAGTTTAAGTTGGTAAAAGTTGGCAAGTTTGGTCATTTGTAATAAGGAAACTGTTTTTACAGTGTATCCTCATAACTACTGAAATGACATTTTCCAGATGACTCAAGGAAATCACTCGACTGAATATATTATTGACCTTTTTTACCATTTCTATTTAGTAAGCACTCTATACAGTCTTAGTCTTTACAGAATTTCCACATTTTATAAAAGAACAGCCAGAGATGTAGGTGAGAAGGTAAAATAATTATCCAGAATAGATCAGCAACTGTAAAGGAATTGCATTACTTGAGTTTCAATAATAACATTTACTGAAGCAACAGATACACTGAGAGAATAGTACCATACCTGTATTTTGCATTGCTTTTCTGTAGCAGTAGGAACTATTACTGGATTGCTGGCAAGAAGGTGGGTACCTTTTGAAAGAAGAGCTCTTGATCAGCCTCTCCTCAAAACACCTACCTAGTTAATATTTAATGTTTCACTTAATGTCAAGAAAAGAAAAAAAATTAGCTCAGATCCTGCTCAGACTTGTTCATCTTTAGCTTCTTTGACAATGGACATCTTTAGGTCATAAATCAAGCGAAACAGACTATGAATTTTTTTGATAATGATAATTTACTGGCAGAAACAATTAAGGGTAGGTTTTAAAAATATCTGACTATTGATTTTTTTCAGCTTTGAAATGGTACTTTAACATACTGAAAAGTAAACGACTGGGATAGTATATCCAAATGACTGACAAGACTATAGAAAACAAGCTTGACTTGGATTTTCTCACTATAATAACATAAGCTATCTAAAAAGTGTCCTAAAGGCAGCCCTTTAGGTATAGAATTCATGTCTGCAGCAAATCAGTTCAAGTGAGCTCACGTCTGCTGATCATTTGGGCTGAATGGGAGGCAAGAAAGCAGCCACGATCAATGGAGGTGAGGAGACAAAGTGGGAAGGATAGGACAGGTAAGACATTTTGACCACACTTAGAACAGTTCACTTGGAAAAGCCCTTCAAACACCACCAAGTCCAGCTATCTGACCACTTCAGGGCTAACCGAGAGTTGCAGCGTTTTACTGAGGGCATAATGTGAACGCCTCTTGAACACTGATAGGCAAATGGTATCAGCCACCTCTCTAGGAAGCCTCCTCCAGTGTCTGACCACCCTCACAGTACAGTAATGTTTCCTAATACCCAGCACTGTGCTGTTCCCATCCTGCCATCGACTCCCAGGGGCAGAGCCCCAACCTCCCTCTGCTTCCCCTCCTCAGGGAGCTGCAGGGAGCGAGGAGGTCGCCTCTCAGCCTCCTCTTCTCCAGGCTGGGCAACCGCAGTGCCTGCCCTCAGCCTCCCCTCACGGCTCGTGCCTCCAGCCCTGTCACCAGCTCTGGTGCCTCCTGCGGGCTCTTCAAAGGACCTTCACCAAGAACTGTACACAGTACTCACGGTGAGGACACACCAATGCTAAATATAGTGGGAGAATCACCTCTTTTGACCAGCTGCCTATGCTGTGTTTAATGCATCCCAAAATGTGGTTTGCCCCACTGGCTGCTTTTCTGACTTTAGAAGTGTTTAAAGATGAAGGAAAAAATTAATGTGTTGCTTTTACAAATTATCATAATAGTTATATTACATACTTGGATTCTGTTTTTAATATACTGTTATGATCCATAGCTTACAAAACAAGTGCACAAATCATTCATGAGAGGCATCAAATTCCTTTACAGAGCATAAATGGCATTAAAGTAATAAAAAGAGAGGCATTGTTTTATATAAGCTGCAGCATGGTGGATACTCACCCTGAAAAATGAGTACTGTGCACTCTACCTACTGATATTGTCACACTCCCCTGCTCCTGCTGTCGTTATTCACGACATCCAATTCCCTTCTGTCTCCACCTACATCCATGACCTCTCACTGGTGCAAAGTCAGGACACCTTTCTCAGCCTTTCCCTGTAAGAGATGTGGCCAGTGTGCATCTTGCATTTGCGTTCTGAGCCATCAGCTGGTTCATCACCACATTTCATGTGATTAGCCAGCTGCCCAACCAAATGTGGGCTAACGGTTTTCCTGGTCGGTTCCCTAATGTGATGTCCAAGGACCAACCGCAGCCAACATTACCTCACCCACCACTCCAACTCAGCAAGCAAGAGCTTCTGCTTGGACATGGCAGTCTGTATCTCTGCATGCAATGGTGTCACACATCTCCAGTGTAAGTACCATCAACAAATCTGGGATACGCATTCATATTAATGAAGGTTCCCATTTCTGCAATGTGATCGCTGACAGGATGAAAATATCTGTTCTTCAGGCTTAATACTGAATACCACTATGACCTCCTCTAGGGTAAGAAAGAAGAAAAAAAACCCCAAAAAACTGAGGATAAGTTAAACAAAAGCTGTCAGGGTTGAAAGAGCAGCAGGAATATTGGCATGATCATTAGCCACCCAATCAAGCTGTTTGAACTAGGTGCTTGCTGAACACTAAGGCTCCATTAAATACTTTCTTAAGTTAATGACCAATTCTTCAAATTCCAACTTGAGAAAATACCCACTTGTATTTTATTAGGGTTATAAACAGTAAATCAAATGTAAAGAACAGCTGAAAATAAAACTACCCAGAGAGCCAAATAGACATTCCTTTTCAACAAACGTTATGGTATGTCTTTCTCTGTTATGAAGTATTAACCTCAGTCAAGCTACAACTAGGCACACTGACAAAATATTTTCTACAAGGCTGTTAAGAAAAAAAAAATAGTACATATGCTGCATAATTTTCACTTTGAAAATTATTGTTACGAGACTCGTGATAAAAATGAAAACATTTTGAAGTTGGTGATTCAGATTCTCCACTTAAACTCAGCCTGAAAAGTTCCCCAGCAGGTGCATCCTTCCACTGAATTTAGTTTGTAACAGACTTTAAGACAATAATCACGCAAGCAGCTTTTTGACTTTAAATATATGACATCCTCTGCCTTTCTTGTGATTGCAAATTTAGATGCGTACATAAATCTGATAGGACACAATGGATCTTTTTTTCTCCAGAGATAGCTGTCTTTCCTCTACACAAACTCAATTCTTGAAATTATTTTGCTTCATTAAATTAAATTTCTTTTAATGTCCTTTCTTTTTATTGCTGCTGACAGTCGTTCTCACCTATGCTTAATGCTCTTTGTTTTAAAATTTTCTACTCTTTCAAACAGATTAAGTGATCATCTTAACACTTTCTTTGTATTTATATACACACACCACCCCTTCTGATAAACAGATAATCTTTGTAACACTATGTGTTAAGTGGCACATTTTATTTCCTTTCCGTATTAAAAATAAGAGCTTCCTGCATGCTCCCTGCTCAAATTACATGGATTTTCTTTAAGATTAGGGCATACATTGTAACAGCAGCATATAATTTTCCTGCACAATAATTTTTTTTCCAGTTGAAAGGTATCCTATAATATCATCGGCATCAACAGGAACAGACACCTGATTCTCAGCGAGACAAAGCTTCTATGTTTGGTGACTTTATTCTCCGTAAAAAGCAGCTTTCAGATGCAGAGCAGCTACAGAAGAACTTGCAAACAACCTGGCAACTCATTCTTTGTCCACAAAACTCTAGACCAAAAGATGTAAAAAACTGTACCAGTACGATCGTGTAATTTCTCCTTTTTCGTTACTCTGATTTTATCTTCTGTTAGTTTTATACACGCTCAGAAATGGGACACGGGCATTGTCTCTCCTAAAAACACCTACCCATTTATGAATTTCTCTTGTTAAAACTATAATATATATAATTATGGATAAGAAGGATGTACGTATACCACATCTCAAAAACATCAATATGTTTGAAAGATAAAAGACTTTAAACATAATAATTCTCAAAATCTGTTTTGATTCATTCCAGAACATGGCAACTGTGATGCTTCAAAAACCCTCTCGAAATGAACGTAAGGCAGCCAATTACATACTTGTGGCATTGAGCCGTGCTGGTTACAAAGTACACATTTCTAGTTGAATATTTTTTCAAAGTCACTGATTGAAGCTCTGTGCTAGAGAAGACACTGAAGTACGAGCCAGCATACATGTAAGTTCCTTTCCTTAAAAAGGCCTAATGATCAAATTGCTAGTGGCATACACATCCTATGCTCAGAAGTCTGCCATCTCTGGCTGCTATTAACTATTGCAGTAAGAAGCATTAAGACGGTCCAGGTACCAGACAAGTGGGCGTGCAAAAATCTTACAAAGTTTTAAGTTTCATGGTTGCAAGGAAATTGTGTATATATGAACTTTCACTTAAATATTTAGATGATGAGAAGAAATATAACAATATTATATTATATACATGTAACAGCAACATATATATATAAAACAACAACGAATAATATATAACAACATAATATAACAATGTAACAATGACAACAAATCACTATTTTTAGGCCAAACCTGCGCTGTTTTGCGTACCCAATTAATATTATCCTTAAAGACAGAACAGACATCATCCACAGTCTGCAGTGAAAATATTTGCTTGAATGTTCATTGTGATGTGACCAAATGAGGCAAGTTAGTACGGCAAACAAAAATATGGCAGAATGGTAAGTGAATGTACTCACTCAAGGAGGGTGCAGTTGCATGGTTTCATTTTTATGACTCATTAACCATTTCCATCATCAACCCTTTATAATTGATAAAAAGGAGTTACATTTTACAAATTAATCATTTTAATTTCCCTTACAAAATAGTTCTTACACGCTCGTAATTTGACATTTTTTACTTGCC
This sequence comes from Numida meleagris, assembly GCF_002078875.1. Classification (NCBI taxonomy): domain Eukaryota; kingdom Metazoa; phylum Chordata; class Aves; order Galliformes; family Numididae; genus Numida; species Numida meleagris. The sequence continues at coordinate 5,689,693 of NC_034414.1, read as the reverse complement.
TACTACTTTGTATTATTAAAGTCAGTCCTGAGATATAACTGCAAATATAGTTATCTTTTAGATGACATATGGTAAGATCTCCAGTTCTTTGCAGCTTTGGAAATTTACATCTGCCTGTTCATTCGGGATGCTAAGTATACAATGTGTTGACAAACAGAGAAAACAGCAGACGGCAAAGAATAAACATTCAACATGAAACACTGAGGATCATCTGAAGATATCTTACACATTTGCCATTTTTATTTTAACAGCAGGGTTACATTTAAAAGTAAATTCCATTTTTTATGTTTGATGCTAATGAACATCTGTGGTCAGAATATTCCCCACTGCAGAAGTCATATTAATTGCAATTAGCATACAAGATGTTAGTTGCTTTATAAGCTTTTTGATTTTAAGATAACTAGCACTGACCATATATATTTGTCAAGAAACCTTCAAACAGGCAGTACACGGCAGTGCTGACCATTCATCCAGCTTTCTAAGTTGGGGTCGCTCTGTTAATTCACTACCACCACTGTAGACAAAAACACCCGGAGCACCAGCATGTAGGCTCGTCTTCTGCCTCCAGCAATAATACTACTACCTACAGTAGCAGCTTCAGAAAACCATAAGTTAACATGTTGTGACTTAGAGGTGTACAACCACAAAGATCTCTTAAGTACAAGCTTTATTTGAGGAGCAAGGGAATTACTTCATGTGAACAGCAAGCACACAGTGGGTAAGATGAGAGGTTGTAGCAGAAATGCTAAGTCATGGCCTGAGCCAGTGATTGAGCACCTGGTGGGAAGGCAGGGCCAAGCAATGCACCTGAGTGACTGGAAGGGGAGGAGCCAGGATCCACCCCTTCCCAGACCTCATTTAAGGGTGGAGGCAAAGGGATCTCTTGCTGGAGTTTGCTGTGTACCTGATACCTCCCAAAGGTAAGCAGATTTTTTTTTTTCTTTCATTTCTGTGTCTGCTGTATTTGGGCTTGTTCTCCTTTGCTACAGCTAAAGGCTTTACCACCCTGCTATTATCATGGCATTTTCCATCCCATTATAGCATTACAGAGGTTCCAACCAGTGCTACGCTGATAATGAACAGTGAATGGCTAGCTAATAGCATCAAAATAGGACAAAGATACAGTAACACCTCCCTTATATACATTCCACTCATATTCAGAGCTCACAGCTCATTGGTTTCTGGATCTGAGACTGTATTTTTGTGCTAATATGCCACAGGAGACTTTTCTTTCATGAATGTCTAACTTCTTTTTAAATCATGATACACCTTGGATCAACACTATCAGAAGCCAGGGCTTTCACACTAGAACCATACACTATTTATTGTAGTCTCCTGTCACTCCTATAGCCAAAGGCTTACAGGGTGCATAAAAGTAATTGTTTTCTTACCACTATGCCTTTACAGACAATAGACTGACTGTGCTAGATGCTGCATCAATAAATAGACAAACAAGAAAGGTCTGTAAGCTGCTCTACTAAAAGAGAAAGACAAATAGTGACAGACATAAGCTAACAACAACTGACAAGCAGCAGATATGCCTTGGAGAAAACACCTAGGAGGCAACATCAGTGTGGCTTTTTAGTCAGAAAAGCAGATCCATCACTGATAGTGGGGAAAAAAAAACCTCAAGAGCTAAACAGCATAAAAGAGAAAAAAAAGCTCAATTTTCTCTAACATTTCCCACTGACTTTGCAAAGAGCACTGTCAATTTAAACTGGAAATGCACGGGTTCTGCCTGTACACTAGAATTTTTCACCTTCTAGAACTACAGACAGCTGTTGTTGCTGAAAGATGGTTGTAAACCCCAAGGTTACTCACTTTGTATGCTTTCTGCTAATTACATGCATGTTTAATTATATAAGAGTCAGTTTAATGTGGAAAAGAGGCATACAAGAAAACAAATGCCAAGTCACATTCTGTATTAGTTTACTCAAGTTGTAAGCAAACAACACTTTGGTTTCAATTCTAATGCTATTATAACACACGTTCCTAATTGAAGAAATAATTTTACCTGATCATTCCCCCTTTTGCTTTCATCAAGAAGAAAGAGGTTACTATCAGAATCTAATCTAATTTTATCAGTAACTCAGTAAAACAAAAAATGCAAGGAAGTCCAAGAAAAACAAACAAAACTAATTCTGTTAAGAGCAAAACTAAGAAGTTTAATTTCCAAAGCGCTCTACTACATTGATTTTTCTAATGTTTAATAGGGAGTACCAAATATTCCTGTCCTATACCTGCCTGTATATTTTTTGTCAAGTCTAGAAACCTACGATTCTTCAAGTCTGCAGATGAGTTTCATACCAAGTTCACAAAGAAGTTAGCACCGAGAAAGAGTAGATGTATAGCAGGATTATTCAGGCAGTTCACCTAAGAATACAAAAATGTGTTGATCTGGAATGTAATCCCTGTTAGCAAAATGACCTGTAAGACAGTTTTTAAAAGCACGAGCAAAAAAAAAATTCATTCAAACTTTAATGAAATTACAAAATTCAGTCTCCTCTGAATTAGCATTCTCTTTAGCTCACTTGAAAAATCCCAGTGTCCTTCCATATTCATTCTGATACCTGAAATAAACCAAGATTAGACATGTATATGCTCTCTATAGCCCCGCCAATACTAATAGTCTAGTTTTCAGAATCACCTACCTAAAAGAATACATAAAAACTGAGTTCTGCTCACCTTTCTTCTCTACCAGGCTGCCATTTTTCATTACATTTAGGTATTTAATTATTGTGGGACTTCTGCAAGTCTATCAAGTTTGGTTAAAATGGCCAACAGTATCAGAGATCATAGAATTGCTCAGGTTGGAAAAGACCTTCAAGATCATCAAGTCCCCCCGCGACCTAATTATACTACCCTAAAGATATATGCCTTATTGTGCTCTTAAAGGTGGGCTAAATCATCTCTTGATTAAAAACCCTGAATTCAGGTAGGGGGTTAAAACAGAGGAACCGAGTGAACTTGAAGTAATCTCACAGAGCTCTGAGATGGCTACACATGAAAACCATGAGGATGGGGAAACATGATGAGAACAGTAAGACTTAAAGCGTGACTAAAAATATGACTATAAAACTGCACACCAGAAGCCTTCAAATAAAACCAAATTTGATTTTCACAAATTTTCATCCCATCCATTCCACTACTGCAGTCTCTCAGGAAGAACTTTTTGCTCTTTGAATCTGTTCTTCCTGTATTCTAGAGTTGATTCCGAACACTGTAACTGCGTGTATGACACTCAATACCAGGAATACCAATTAGCACATCACATGGCTATGTGCTACAAACAGTGACCTTTTTTGACTTGTACTCCTGATTATAGAACATCTGATGAACAAGTATTTCACCCAGTTCAATTGAGCATGTTTAGCAAAGCTGAAATACGTGTCAGTGTTTTGGAAGCAGAACAGGTCAACCTCTTTGTGAAACAGCACAGATTCTGGATACTCTTATCATACTTAAGCTATCCTCAGTGAGTTGATGCTGTGAACTCACTTTGATTAACTATATCGTAGGGGTCTTTCCAACCTTTATTACTCTAAGATCATCTAGTCCAACCAACAACCCATCATCCTGATACCACTAAATCATGTCACTCAGTGTGACATCTACTCTTTTCTTGAAAACCTCCAGGGACAGTGATTCCACTAACTCCCAGGGCAGTCTGTTCCAATACCTCACCACTCTTCCTGAGAAGTGAACTTTTCTTATATCCAACCTGAACCTCCCTTGGTGCAACTTGAGGTCATTCCCTCTTGTCCTATACCTGTTTTCTGGGAGAAGGGGCCGACCCCCACCTCATCACAGCCTCCTGTCAGGGAGTTGTAGAGAGCCATAAGTTCTCCCCTGAGCTGCTGCTTCTCCAGGCTGAATAGTTCCTGTTCCCTCAGCCACGCTTCCTAAGACTTGAGCTCCCCTGCCCTTTTCTGGACATGTTACAGAGCCTCTATTTCTTTCTTGTAGTGAGGGGCTTATCACAGTACTTGAGGTGCGGTCTCACCAGAGATGAGCGCAGAGGGATCTGATACGAGCCACGATGTCGTTGGCCTTCTTGGCCACCTGGGCACACTGCTGGCTCTTGATCAACTGCGCATCAGCCAACACCCCCAGATCCTTTTCTTCCATGCAGCTTTCCAGCCACTCTGCCCTAAGCCTGTACCGTTGCCTGGGGTTGTTGTGACTGAAGTGCAGGACCCAGTACTGGGTCCCGTGGAACTTGATCCTATTGGCCTCAGCCCAGTGATCCAGCCTCTCCAGATCACTCTGTAGGGCCTTCCTATCCTCAGGGAGATTGACACAATTCCCAACTTGGTGTTGTCTGAAAGCTTCTTGCGGGTACACTCAAGGGTGTTGGGACCCAACAGGGCCGGTCCCAATACTGACCCCTGAGGAACTCCACATGTGGAAAAATAACTACAACAAAAACCTGCTGTTTTTACTTAGTTTGCAAAATTTAATTTTGGATAACGTAACCGTATCCAGTTCTGGGCTCCCTGGTACAAAAAAGATAGGGATCTCTTGGAGAGAGTCCAGTGGAGGGCCACAAAGATGATAAAGGGCCTGGAGCATCTCCCCTATGAGGGAAGGCTGAGTAACCTGTGTCTGTTTGGCGTTGAGAAAAGAAGACTGAGAGATGATCTTATTAATGTTTGTAAATATCTTAAGTGTGGGAGTCAAAGGGATGTGGACAACCTCTTTTCAGTGGTCTGTGGGGACAGGAGAAGGGGAAACAGTCATAAACTCAAGCATAGGAAGTTCCATACCAATATGTGAAGGAAATTATTCACAGTGAGGGTGACTGAGTACTGGAACAGACTGCCCAGGGAGGTCGTGAATTTTCTTTCTCTGGAGATACTCAAGACCTGCTTGGATGCCTACCTGTGCAGCCTGCTGTACGGAGCCTGCTTTGCAGGGGGGTTGAACTGGATGATCTCGAGAGGTCCTTTCCAACCCCCATAATTCTGTGATTCTGTTAGTAGCAGAAGCGTACTTACCAACAAAGCGAGTCTTTGGTACTTCCGCTTCAGCTCGGCCGGGCTGTCCGATGGCTGCGCGCCTAGGACTTGGTACCAGTCCTTTCCTGTTATCTGCTCCAAGGCCATACTCTGGCAGGCCCCGAAGTGATTTGCTCAGTGCTGTGTAAGAAAAGGTAATCATTGTAAGTACAATTTGAAAAGGAAAGTTAAGGAAAGCAAAGAAGTGAGGAAACAGAGGCAGCTGGTAACACACCCCACAGGCTACAGGCCATACGGACATGATTAAACGGTGCTGTTTCTTGTCCTAGCTCTATGCATGCTTTGTTGCTGAATTTGCACACGGGCTCCTGGGGAACGGCCCTGCATTTTAGTTGCTATTTTGTAGCCATCTATGTTTAGAGCAATGTACGCAGGCGATTGATTAGGGACCTTCCAAGAGGAAGCGGTGCTTTGCCTCAGCAGGGCAAGAACTCGCTAAGTTCGACAAGGTTCTCATTCGCTGGTTTATTTAACGGTCGAAACAAAAAGGCTTCCTTCCCCGCTCCCCCACCCCCGCAGCACTGAGCACGGTTTCTGACGGGCGCCGTTTCGCTTCAGGCTGAGCCCCTTCACGCCGCCCCGCAGCGCAGCGGCCTTCCCGCCAACGCCGCCCGCAGCGGCGCGAGAGCCCACCGCGACCGTTAGCGTCAACGGACGGCGCCGCGAGCCCAACCGTCCCTCAGAACGCGGCGCAGCACGCACCCGCCTGCCCCGCACCGCCGGTCCCAGCGCGCAGCTTGCCGGGCCACGGCGTCACTCCTCCGGTGGGAAACGTAACCTCCGCCCGCCGCTTATGGGCGGCGGAGCGCTTTCCTGGCGGGGCCTCCCGTGTTTCCGCCCGGGCCCCAGTGGCGAAGCACCGGCAGGAAGCGGCGTGCCGGCCGGGACCGACGCTGTCTCCATGGCGACGACGGCGCTGCTGAGGCGACGGCGTGCTTCGTAAGTAGCGGCCCCGGCCGCCCCCCAGCGCCCGGCCTCGGCTCGGGGCGATCGGGAACGGTTGCCGGCGCGGGTGTCGCTCAGGCGCCGCGCTGCCCTTCCCGCCCGCTGCTGCCGGGGGGCAGAGGTTCACGAGGAGCCCCGGCCTCTCCCTGCCCCCCTCCCCCCCCGGGCCCCTCTGTCCTGCGGGCTCAGCACGCGCCGTCCCGGAGGGGAGGGATGGGCACCCTCTGGTCGTGGAAAGGAACAGAGCTCCAACCCCAGAAAGATGTTCCCTTGGCTGTGAGCTTAGGTCGGTGCTCTGGTCTTAGCGTTTGTAAGCTCTTGCGATGTTTACAAATATTTGTCCGGACGAACTCAGTTCACGGTTGGCTCAGCGTTTCAACGCACCACGTGCTCCCTTGGATAACGGTTTTGTTCACAGTGTTACAACTTTCTGCCACCTCCCCCACCCTGTGGGAGATGTCAGCAAAGCAGCAGATAAGTGGGAGCACTGAAGGGGTTGTTCCTTCCTCGAATCCCGCTCCCTGTGAGCACCAGCACGGGGCTGCCAGGCCTGAGCACTGCATGAGCAATGTGTGGACAGAGGGCTTCAACGTGGGCGGCAGAGAAATGAGAGTTTTTTCTGGACTGATGGGAGAAACGTTGCGTGATCAACAAAACTAACTTAGTTTTGTCACAGTTTTACTGTTTTCATTCATCTCATGATTGGTGCTGGTATCCAGATGGCAATGTAGTTTAAAGTTGGAGTTATATGAGAAATTTTGAGCGTTTTTTTTTTTTCTGACAGCGTGGTTGGCTGTAGTTCGTTGTTCAATGTAAAACTAATTACAGATGTTAAGGAATTGTTTCTGAGGTCAGTGGAAGAATTTTGGAGAAACTCATTGTTTTCTGTTTTAATGTAACAGTTTGCCGTTTATAAACTCTTAAATGCACAAACTATGAAAAGAAACCACAGCAGGGTTATCTGGCCTTGTCTTATATTACAATCATTGCGTCTCAGTTTCTGCTGTGTTTTAATCTATCCTGCTTCTGTCATCATAATGTTAGGTTTTGAGGTATTGTTTGTCATAGCTTATCTTAATCTCTCTGGTCTTAGTGCCTTTTGCAACTTCTGATCAGTCGGATCTGATCATCTTTTTTTACTAGAGGTATCAAAATCAAGTTACTTAAAGATCTGCTGAAATCAAATTGATGTGTGGGAGAGGAAGAGCGGGGCAAAAATCCTACCAATTCCTTTTGGTTGCTCCTGGCTAGTAAGTCAGTATGAAGTTAAAACCCAGCCACAGGCTTTGCTGCTTTCCTCTCTTCTGCTGGCAAAACAGAAGAAAGTGAGTAATATGCAAAGTGAAGGAAACTTTCCATGAAATTCTGGGATGGACAGAAACAGGCAGCAGATCTGGGGCTGTTGTCCCAGAATGGGAAGATAGGGGATGTGCAGGACTCATGTCTGTAAGATACTTTACAGCATCCTGTCCTGTCCTGTGTTGTCACAGCACAGGGAAATGATTATTTAAGTAATTAACTGAACTACCAGTGTAATAAAAGATGAGGGCAAATGATGCTGTCCTATTTTTGTAACAGCTTAAACATTCAGACTCGTTCAATTGGAAGTACATTTTTTACTTCTAAAACCAATTGTGTGTTGAAGTATTGAGGAGACTAGTAAAGCTTCTTCTTGAGCTTTTTTTATAATATACATTGTAATATATGCATACAAAAGAGTGATAAACATAAAAATTACAGGTTATATAAAACAGAAGGGAACTTTGCTCAAATTGTGTCATCTAAAATGTGATATTTGAAAAATTACTATTTTTGCAACAAATATCTTTCTACAGATGGAGTGCTAAGGTCATTTAAAGTGATTTCTACCTGGACAAATGTGTTCCTCTCTGGGTAGCATTTGTGTGTGTTAACTTCAGCATACACTGTTCTGCTGTTGTTAATACTAAGCACCATTCCAGAAAGTACGTTAGCTCTCCTCTTCATTTATTTTGTTTTTTTTTCTTTCTGAAAGCATATTTTTCTCTGCTTTCCTACTTCTCACTGAGAAGAAATAGGATTCATGCAAATAATGCCATGAAAGCACTCAATCACTTAATGTTTTTTATTTATTGCAGGGCTATTCTGAGTCCGGTATATTCTGCCTGACTATTGATATTAAGAGATTACGTTTTCTCACTTGCAAAAGTTTACTGCAACAGCTAATCATCCTCTGTTGAAAACTGTTCTTAATCCTAAATTTCAATGTGCTTCTGCTTCCTGCCACCAATTCATATTTACCTTTTGCCTTACACAGTAGTGTTTGAGCATATCATCAGTAGTGTACGATACGTACCAACACAAACAAGCACTTATTTTTTTTTTGTTTTGATAAATATGCTAAATTGAGCGTGTTAAGTCTTGCAGAGAGATTTTCTCTTAAGTATTTTTTTCTATTTTTTCTATTTTTTCCTCATTTTTCCATCTTTTTATGTTACAGTTAATAGGAAGTATTAGTTAATATGGCAGTTAATATTACAGTATTTCCCGGTGGGGTGGTGGGTTCTCACCTATGACCTACTGTTTTCATTCCGACAAACTGAGTCCATCAAAAAGATTTATTTTTTGTTTTTTTTCAAATGAAGTTGTCCGTCAGAGCTATAATAGACCTTTCTTTGGAGTCCCCCATCTAAGTGGGGATTCTGAATCCTGTCTCTTGGGAAGAATTGTTTTGTCTATGATAGATAATTTGTCCAACTTCGGTTGATTAAAAAAATCTTTGTAAGATAGTTTTTAAAAACATATCAATGTATTTTTGTTCTTGTTTTTTATGAGAAAGGTGACAGGGAGTTGAATGTTAAGTTATTCTAGAATTTGCCTCAGTTGGGTCAGGTTTGTCAACAGTAGAAAGAAAAACAAAGTTTTGTCTCCCGGGAGATGGGGATATGATAGACTAAATGTCATAATGATGTGAACAAATGAGATGTAACGTGCATTGAAAATGTATGTTTTCCATTAAATTTCCACAAAAATGATTGAAAACGTCTTGGGAATTATTTAAGCAATTTACAATATTGTTTAAAAAGGTACATCTGGGCACACTGAGTACAGTCTTTTGTCGTTCATTAGCAATGTATTTAATGAGGGTTTTTTAAGTGATAGATAGTTAAGGTAACAGACAAGTGACAGATTGTTTGTCTTTAACGATTTCCCTATTTCAGGCCCATTACAAAGCAATTAGAAATCTGACAGCGTTTTTCCTCTGCATTACTGATCATCTAAAGTGATGAGAAATGAGAGGTGATGAATATTAATTGTGTATTTTCATATAATTATCATAAATTATTACCTTGCCTAGTGTGCTGCGGGTGAATTAAACTCAGTGGATGAAAATTCAGATAAAATTGATAATTTGAAAGATTTTATAACTTAGATTTTACTTTTTGTCTTTGAAGTGTGGTGTCAGTCAGTATAAACCAGTCAGATTAGTGGAGGGAAAGGCAAAGATACCTGTACGTTTCCCTTCTTTGCTAATGTAGGTCAGCACAGTATTTACTCCTGCACTCTCTGACAAATAACCTGTCTTTTCAAACTTGCCACATTTACACTGAAGTTTTATCTGTGGCTGTCCGAACTTTTCTATAAATATTTACTTAAAGTTAGAGGATTAAAATGGTTTTAAAAGCCAAGTATTCGGTTGAACCAGGAACCTGCTATTTTCATCTTTAATCACTCACTTGGTATATATTCACTAGAATTCACCACCTGTTTGCACTGTATTGTTTTTGTTTAGGGACCCCAGACTCCACCAAAAATGAGAAGTGCTTGTATGACGTTCAATTCCTGTAATGAACAGACTGAATATGGCTGCTTTTGTTGATATAACTTGATCTTGTTTCTGATTATAGTTGGAACAAAAGTTTAAAGACCCTTACAAATAACAAGCTTGTTTAACGTTGCATTGGTTACTAGCTAATGCAAATTGCAATACATCTAAAGGTAACGGAGCAACGACTGTTGTGTCTATAATGCTTGCAAGCGTGTCAGATCAACAGTATTGCACAGTTGTTGTTAACAAGAGTTTCTGGAATATGTAATTATGAAATCAAATATTTATTATTTAGATTTTTTTATTTTAATTGGCTTTTCCCAATAATTGGAAATGTTTCCACTTACTTGTTGAAGAAGTATAGAGGCCTAATATTCTCTTTGATTACTTTCTTTAGAGGTACACTTGATAATGCTATCAACATTTTTCCATTAAGTAGTTTTTTTAAAGACCAAACTACATTCCAGGTCTGGTGACAAGTTATAAAATGGCTTTTCGCAGTACGGTAAAGAACATAGTTGCTGTAGTTCAAATACCATTTCCTTATATATTTCTGTATTACATAGAGATTTTAGTCCTAGCTTAAGCTAGGGTGTATGTTGTCTTTTCAGTTTCAACTGGAAGATATAGTTGGAAGGTCTGGTTGTGCTGCTCTAATGGCTAGTTGCCACTGAAAGTGGGAGGGCAAGAGAACAGCAACGTGTTTTGCTTAACTAGTCAAAGGGTTCAATTCGTGTAATAGGTTTTGCAGCTGTTTTCAGTGAATGGAAACAAGGGAACAACAGATCAGTAACAGCAACTTCAGTTTATCATCTGCCTAACTATTATAATTTGGTGTTATTACAAAATACAATAGCGCATTGCCTTTCTACAAAGGGAAACATTTGAAGTTGTATGAAGTTCTTTGAGGATGGTATCCTACACGGAGGGAATTGCAGGGAAGATATCAAGCATCATTTAGTTGCTGCCAAGTGTAACATTGTTGGGAAAATCAGTGGCGTAATGCCATTTTTACATGTTTACATTTGTAAGGCTAGAATTTATTACTAAAAACATTAGAAACCATTTGTAGTTGGTGTTTAGAGCAAATTCTGCTTGATTGCCAGTGAACAAGGAGTATTTTATCAAGCAAAAGTCTTCTTCCTGGCGAAGGATTGTGGTACGTTTCTCCCCTTCCACCTCTCTTATGAAACTGTAGGATCGATCTGGAGCCATTTCTTGGCTTTCTTCCCTGCTCTGGTGTTGAACAGATGGAACACTTTTTTGTCCCTTTGCCTTCCCTTGTGCTAAGGGAAGAATCTTGAAGAGTGTAAACATTGTTATCTATGCTAGTCAAAAGGGTAATTTCATCAACTGTACTTGGAATGGATTTGTGACAGGAAGGTCACCTTAGTTACAGCTGGATTGTTGGAGACGAATCCAATCAAGGTATACTATGATAAGTTAGTTACAGGTATTAAATAATTCCTTTGGTAAGCTGAGTTTATTGGACACTACCTTTCTACATATATATTTACATTAATTTCAGCAGAATTGCTTAGATAATCATTCAGTCACTAAGACTAGTTTAAAGAAGCCTTTTCAAGCATGATTTTTGGCCTGCCTTTTTGGAGATAGGCATGGGAAACGAAAGCATTAAGGGACTGGATAGGATACCTGCAGGTACTGGATGGGATACATCTGAAGAACTTGAGGGAGCTGGCCAATGCTGTGTGTAGTGATTAGGGGAAATCCCTTGATATTTAAGAAAAGTAATTGTTACATCTGTCTTAAAAAAAACAACTCAAGAGGGAGGACCAAGGAAATAGGCTGTATCTCAGTACCTACAAAGATTATGGAGCAAGTCCATGTGGAAGGCATTTCTAAGCATAAGAAGGAAACCAAGCTCATAATCTATTGTACTTTTAAGCAGAAAACGGCAAACAAGAAAAATCTAGGAAGTGCTCAGGAAAAGTGCCATATGGCACGTGCCACATGGATGCACAACCTATATTGGCAAAAGATGCGTGAGTAAAGCCATTGCAACTTTTCACTCGTCATTTGTCAAAATAAGATGTTTAATTTGCTATCATGTGGTAATTTGTAAAAATAAAATTGAGAAAATATTTCCTAGCATCATTCTCAATCTAAAGATGAAGGTACAAGGAAAACATGTAAGGTATTTTTATACCTTCTTAGTATAATATACTCTGACTTTCAGTCAAATAAAGGGGAGATTTCTCAAAATCCTACAGATTTTTAGTTTTCATTTTCCTTTAAGATTTTAGTCTTTTTAGTGTTTGTGAATCTTTCATTCTGGATCTATCTGCAGATGACTTAGTGGTACTGGAATATTTTAAATACTTTTGTCTTCTCAAGTTTCTTCAGCTATTTAACTGTTTGGGGGGTTGGAGCTTGATGGTCCTTGAGGTCCCTTCCAACGCAAGCCATTCTATGATTCTATAACGGTTCCTCTTCAGTCTGATGACAAACTGGAGTGCCAAGTCACAGTGCTAATTAACTGACTCCAGTCAGGGGGGCTCACTGTATTTTTGTACCATTAAAAATGAAAGCATGATTACAAATTTTAAGATACTGCTCATCTTTGCTGGAGGGAACAAATCCTGTTGTGTGAAAGCCATGGTCAGAGCATGGCAAGGTTGGCTTTAGAACATGGAGCTTTGGAACAAGCACGTTAGCAGGCCCAGCCAAGTCAAGCAGCCGGGTCAGTGAGCGCCCTGTTCATCAGCAGGCTTAGGGGGAGAAGACAGGGATAATGAAGAGTCAGCAACATGGGTCACCAGTCAGGGTGAGCCTCAGGTCTGGTGACAGGGTTCAACACAGCCAGTCAATCATTTCCAGGCCTGGCCAGTAGACGTCCTGTGGGCTAGGGCCCGCTGCCAGGCACGGCTGCTGTGCAGGTGGGGCTGCGGCTCAGGCCAGGCTGAGTGTGAGAGCTTCGGCTTAAATGCAGCTCCCGCAGGAAAGGAGGTCGGCCTGGGCTGGGGACACCCTGCAGAGCTGTCTGGCTGCTCCCCAGGGTCACTGAGGCAAGGAGGAGCAGTTCAGCTGTGCCAGTCGTGAAGCTGGCCCCAAGCCCAGGCAAAGCCCTGGAAGGGGGTGATCAGGCACCATGCAGTCCTTTCAGATTCTCGAGGTGCTGCTACCCTTTTTTCTCTGCTTCCTAGAGATGTGCAGGAGCAGATGGTAGCCACTTGAAGGTCTGCAAGTATAAGTGATGCCTAACTTTTGGTCTTTTAGAGCTTTTAATTTCCCTTATGATCCACCTAGCTAGTAAAACTGTGCTACAACAACTCAATTATCAATTTCTTTGGGAGCTCTTACTTTGGTCAAGGAAATGCACACTCTCATTTTTCACGCTGATTTATATTCCTTAGCATGGAAGCTTAATTCCTCAGACCTAGAGTATATTTTGCCTGCTCCAGGTATGAAAATATCCTATTTCTCTGGTGTTTGGGGTGTGGCAGACACTAAGAATAATGGATGCTGTCTAGTTTTTCATGGCTAAGTGAGATGAGACATTGAATGCTGTTAGATTCTTGTATTATCCAAAAAGTGTTATTTGAACATTTTTATCTACATTAGGCACCAGTTCCCTAACTAAGCAATGTAGTTTTCTTTCTTCTTGTGCGAGTACTGGAGAAAAATCTTTGGTTTTCATGGTCTGGAATGGCAGGGTTTCAGTGGGGGGAGGTGAAAGAGAGAGAAGCAGCAGCTTCTTTGTACTCAGCAGTTCAGAGATCTGGGATAAAATTTTCATTCAAGCCTTTGGCAAGATTCCCAACAATTTGGTGGGATATGAGTTTCATACACAGCGTGTAATTATTCTGGTATTACTCAGGATGTACTCTTTTAAGAAGAAATTGTAGTTTTCTAATAAATTGTAATTGGAAATAGTATTGCAAGAGAAGGAAAAGATTTGGCTTTCCTAATTAAAGGAAAATGATCATCGCTTTGTATTTCCAGCTCTTGTATGAGCTGCGAACAATTTACTTGACACTAGTTAGCCAGATGTAAAGTTTGCAGCATTATTCATTGAAGAAAGTCCTTCCCAAAGTGATACAGAATATGTATGTAGGTCGCCCAGAAAGTAATGTTGCTTGTTTATTTCCATGGAAACGGCAAGAGATACAAAGAGCGCAATAACGCTATTTGATAGTGTTTTGTAGCTGAGAATTCACTCTATTTTTCAGCGTATTCACAACCATTAGCCAATTTCTGTGGATGAGTTATCGAGATACTCTTAATTTTGTGACACGACAGCTGTGTCTGTCTGTCTGCAGCATGGCTTGTCTTTCATGTTGCTGTCACCACTGCAGAAATGCACCACCCGCCATCTCGCTGTGCTCTCATCCGCTGTTTGATCTCCCTACATGTTCAGCAACTGATGATGAATGTCAATGGGTGCAATTTTTTCCACATGAAGGAATTCAGTGACACACCTTTGCTTGGTAATGCACCTCCACGTCAGATGTTGTTTTGTCAGACTGCCCCTCTGCTGCCATGTTAGCATGGCAAAAACATGTAACAGAATTGGTGGAAGGTTCAACACCTACTGCCATACCTCCACCATCTGCCTCGGACTTGTTAGGCCAACATAATAAAACAGGGGGCATTGGTTTCAGAGCAGCCTTCATACGTAATGCTATCACTTGTTGGGTGAATGATTGTGAAGCCATTTTCATAAATACATTAGATTTATAAAACTATTAGGCTTTACTTTGTATCGTATGAGTGATGTCTATGGTGGGTATAACAAAATTGCATTTAGAATTGTCACAGTTTTTATGACAATTCTTATACAGGCCTTCGCCAGACAATGTTTCAGGAATGTAGTGCTTGAAGCATTCCATTCTCATCTGTCAATATAAAGCTATATTAATATGGTTATCTGGAGCATACATGCACGTAATCAACAATAACTCAAGTGCAAATAAATATGAAATGTGGCTGGAGAAAAGTGCTTTAATAGTGTAAGCAAATAATGAATAAATGTAAGATTTCCTTAACTCCTCCATTATACTTAAGATCTGATATTGCTTTTATTTTAATTTTTATTATCTTTGATAGATAAATAAAATGCTTTTGCCATGTAGAGAGTGCTTTTCTTGAGAAATCACGCAAGATGTGCAATTATAAAAAATAAAAATAATAAAAACTTAAATATGTTAATTTAAATAGAATATTAAATCACTGTATCTTTTGAACAGCTACTAAAAAAAATAAAGAAAAAAATATGTGCTTGTCAAATATGCAGTATAAATAAATAAGTTAAAATGGATGACTAGATAGTTATAACAAAGAGACGACCAAATAATGAACGTCTAAAGGATGATTGCTAGATCTGATGTACTTCATTGTATATTGTAAGTAATTGCTATCCATAAAAAATTCCATGGCTTCTGTGTAAGAAAAAGAGATAATTTGACAGGCAACACTAGTACTAAGCGACAGCAAGTACAAATCCTTGGCAACTGTCATTATCCTGCTGTTGAATTCACATCCAAAACTGTGTGATAACTTTGACCTGTGTAGCTGTTACTGAACCCGCGTCTGTTTAAGGAACTATATTTTTCAGTTATGGAAAAAAATGTTAGCCATGAGCAGATCAATTTCTTAGAAAACTATGTGGACTCTTTATTTTCTTTAGTATGCTACTGTTTTCTGTTTAAAGAAGAAATATGAAGGAACGTGCTTTAGTTTGGTAATTATGAATAATTGTAAAATTCCACTAGAGAAGTGGAATAAAAATTTTGATCTCTTATACATTAAAAAAAAAAATCAGCGTGTAGGACTTACTGAAAGTAAAATTTTCTTTTGCAGTCATTATAAAATGTCTTCATTGATTTGTTCATGAATAAACAGCAGCTTAATTGCTTGCAAATAAGACAAAAAGTTGTTAGAGCTCTTCAGGTTTTTAGATTTTTTAGGGTGTTTGTTTTCTGTTAGGTTAGTTGTTTTTTTTTTTTGTTTTGTTTTTTTAATATCCCACTGAAATTTCTGTAAACCTTTTCTCCTTGTATTTCTGTCTGGGCATTTTTACTTGTGCCATAAAAATAAGGTCCTACATGTTAGCTAAATTCACCATGATTTTATAGAAATTTTGCTTTATTAAGGAGTGCTAAGCCATCTTTTCCTGACTATTAAGCACCATTTCATAACAAGTTTTTAATGAGGTCTCCACATATTAAGTCCTTTGTTTTATTATGTTTAATCTCCAGAAGAATGGGCACCAGTGTTATGTCTAAATTTGGGTTTTCTCAAGGAATAAATCAGTTCAGCACTACAAGAATAAAATTACTCTTGGTAATTGCAGGCTTCCGTTTTCTCTTTGAGATCGTCTCACTTAAGTTGTTGGAGTTATTCTCAGGTACCCTAAGATTTACATGCACTGTGTTTAAATAATAGTTATGATGGTAGTAAATGTTAAGAAAAAGATGAAAAAGGACTGAGGAACAACGATATGATTAAGATAGAAATATCTACAGTAATTCTGTAGATATTTTCTTTCTTTGTATTTGCTGTCATTTAGTAAAAGGAGCTTTGGTAGGTACTAGATATTGTTGAAAAGTCATAGCCTTTGGCTTCACTAGACTGGCTACATAAAAGTTTACTTGGCATTTATAAACAACATAATCTCTAGTTAATACCAACCCTAATGTTAGTATTCTGTCAAAATAGTTGTGTAATATATACAAATATTATAATATGTATATAATAGTTGTATATGTATATAATATATACAATATATTGTATAATAGTTAGGGTTTATCCATTAAAGAAGTTCTTTACTGAATAAAAAAAATGACAATAGATTTCATTGTACAAAGAAATTTTACTTCATTTTTGCAGTTGTTTTTTGCTCTTCAAGTGTGTAACGAAACAGTCTTTTATGAAAAATGGATTTTACAAAAAAAACCCCTCCTGCTGTCACTAGTCTGAATTTGAAACATAGCATAATATATTCAGTTATAATACTAAAAAGATTTTTTTTGGTTGAACTCAAATATTCAGTATTCCAATGTCATAGTATTTTATTTGTGTAAGGATTTCTGTGCAATCCGTACAGATAAATTTGGAAGTTCATGCTTCTTGTGACATCATTTATATAACTTAAAAAGGGAATATTCTGTCAGTTAAGAATTACTTGAATATAAAGGGAGATGGAGGTCTTGATCTTATCCTATTCCTTTCTGTCTTCTTTATCTTTGATACTGCTGTACCAAAGATACATAGTTATGCTAGTGGTGATTCAGATCTTCTAATGATAGGATAAAGTGAAATTGTATGATCTTCAAATGGGCCGATATTTCATCCAGGTCTTTGAACTGTGTTCTATTGTAATTTTTTTTCCCATTAATAGTAGCGTCAAATTGGAAGTTTGATGCTTTTTTTCTCATTATTTTAAATGGCATTATCTCTGTAAGATAATTTTATATTCATTTGCAATGAATGAAGACTTGTACAGACTTAATGCTAGTGCAGTGCAGTATTCCTGGGATACCTACTGAACTTCACCATCATCCTGTCCTACAGCACTGTATACAATTCCCGTTATGGTTCTGGCTTACACAGAGATTAATAGAGCTGAATGCTGAAGTAAGTGAATTGAGTTGGATTTACAGAATCAAGAATCAGGGTGAAACTCTTAACACATTTTTGTAAGGTATTTTCCAACTTCAATTAAGTTGTTGTGTGCTTTTCATTCAAGAAGTTTTTGGAACTCCTTACAATCAATCCTTAATAATGTAAACTAGTAAAAAAAAAAACAGCATAAAAATAAAATGTTGACTATATTTGCAATACTTCTTTTTCAGGAAATGTCTCTGTTCCTATGCAAAAATAGCTCTTGAAAATGCTGAAGGGAACCAAAGCTATAGACAACTTATATTTGCCCATAACATGTCTGCTGTGAGCAATTGTATCAAGAAGATCAAGACTTCAGAATTGTTCTACACATCAAACAAAATCAGTTCAGAGCTGTGATGGTCTATCAGATATACAGACAGCTACAAATGAAGCTGTACAGACAATTTCCGTCTTATAGCGTCACTGAAGAGAAACAGACCTGAAAGCGTTCCCACAGGTCAACTAAGGTAATCAAAGCTTTTCTCTGCTGCTTTTAATCTAATGTTTGATGCAGTTCGGTCACCTTGCAGTGATGATTCAGCTGATATTCTTAAACAGACCTTGATAACTTTCATTAAGATTTCTTGACCTAACAGGTTCTTAGCATACATCTTTTTAAATATGTATTGATTTTAATCAAACATTTCCAAAAGGGAAATGAAATGACAGTAAAACAGCCATCCCAGTTTGCCTTGCAAATTTTTAGTGTGCGTAGCAATAGGTGGTTCATCGGGATGATTTTCTTTTAAAGAAGACTGTGATTCTCCATAATGAATCCAAGAATGAGTGGATTCCATCTGGAAAAAGCCAAGAAAACAATTGGCAATCTACCACGAAGATGACTAAAGTGAAAAGCTTTTTCTTTTTCGTGTGTTCTATTTTGAGTTGGAAAACTGGCATTAACCGAATAGGCAAATCTAGAAGATTACAGTTAGCCTTTCATTTGGGTGCAGACATGACCTCAGAGAGAGTACAAATGGCTCTAAATTGAAGTGTTTTCTTATAATGCTGAATCCAAAACCACTGAGGTGTATGTCACTGCTAATTTTGTATGATAAGATAGGTATTTCAATATACTTGTCCCCACATGTATGAAAGTCTTGAACTCTAAAAATCAAAGAGGTGATTTGCGTTTAAATTTTTAAAAGGGGGGAGATTCTGGGTTTCCTATTAATATGATTGAGCACTCAACACAAAAACAGCTACTCTAATTTGATGTCATGGCTTACTTTAGAAATGCTGAAAGAACACAAAAAGACTAGGATTTTTATGTGGTCATTTTGTCATTTAAGAAATGTAGAAATGATAAAATTTTTAAGATTGCCCACATAATGGTAGGTTTTAAGTTAAGTATCAGTTCAGCACACACTGAAATAAATGGGAGTGTTGCCAGGGATTTTTGAGGGAGAGAAATTAAAATCTTAGGCTGCAAACCGATTCTGAGTTTTGCATGGGAACCTCTTGTTGCAGACTAGGACGGAGATCGTATGTCACAAATGTGCATGCTGAAGTGTGATTTTTTTCATTATGAATCTTCTCCCCCCCGTTTTTTTTCCTTCTAAAAATAGCCTTGCTGTAGTATTGTACAGAAGTTATCTTTGATACAAGCATTTAAAAATAGAGTAATGGTGTTTGTTAGTTTTTTTAAATGAACTGTTAGTTTATTTAACTTTATTCTGCTAGCTGCAATAAATGTAGTATGCTATCTGGGCAACAGAAACAATTAACAATAAACCCCTCTCTGCAGTCACAGTATGGGCATAATTGCTGTCAATTTGATTGAAATTTTGCCTCCGAGACACTGTTGTCAGTGCTTACTTCTTAAACTAGAACCAATAATCTACATCGTCCACTGAGAGCATTTTGTAATTAAAGGTTTTCTCAGAATCAGTTAAAATGTTTCAATTTTTATTTGTGCTGATAGGTTTTCAGAAATATAAAGAAATATTTCATAGAAGGACTTCATGGGAAGGTGATAGAACTGTGTTTCGAGTATTCTAGAAAGTTCCGAGTAAACTCACTTTGGAATCAACTAGATCTATTTTGCTTAACACAACCCAATTTATCAGTAGATGATATTTTTTTAACTCACATGCTAGGAATTAAATTCTTACGCTATGAAGAATGTTACTGACTATACATCCAGATTGCCTTTTTGCACAATTATAAACATTCTTAAAAAATTATGTATTATTTAAAAAGCCAACAATCTTAGATTAGCATTTAAAAAAAAAAAACAAAGTGGATTTTTTTTTGGTAAAACTAGAAGCGCACTCTGTTTCTGTGTTTCAAAACTCTGGCATGTCCGGAAGGCATTTGAAGTATCTGAAGTTATTAAACAGCAGCCAAATCTAATGAAAGTCAGAACTTAAAAGAATGGCAAAAGCAAGATCTTTGCTCAAGTTTCTCTGTCCTTAATCCAGTAACATCTAATAAAAGTTTTCTTGTGTGCATTAGCTTCATTTATAGCTTTTGCTTCAAATCCCAATGTGTATCCTTTTTTTCCTTTACAGTTACATGAAACTTTTCTTCTTTTGTACACTATTTGTAAAATGTGTCTTGTTAATAATTCTTATAAACACTAAGTGGAACAAGCTATGGAAATAAAGAAACGAATAATATACTTTATTACTTGTCAGTAAAAATGAGAGCGCAATGCTTTTAAAACAGTCCTTTTATAGGTATATATTTTCCTCATCTTGTTACCTTATGAATTCTAGTGATAATCACTAAAATACTAGATGACTTATAGTGCAGCTGCAGACTGTTAAATTATTTGAGAATGGATTTCTGATTTCCAATTTATTTTTTTTCTGACTAAAATGGATCACAAAATAAGTATGTTTGTAATCAGTATTCCTTACCTCTGGTATTCATTTAGCTGCTGGAGGAGTGCACTGAAAAGCTGATTCTGAACATGGCTGCACAACGAGAGTTCTTGGCAGACAGCACTGAGGCACTAGAACCTAAAGACGTACCCCATGATGCCGATGTTTATATTTCAACTGAAGAGACCTTTTTAGATCCATTAAAAAAAAAAAGGTTAAAAAAAAAGGAGAATCCACAGCAAATGGCTTAAGGGTTGCAATTAAAAATTATTTTCATCCTGTCTCTTTGCATGGTTTAACAAAACTAATGTTTACTCATTTACAGCTCAGTAAGAGGATAATGTGCTTAATGAAAGAAAAATCTACTGACAGCCACGTTTATTGCCCTTCATTAGCATTGGTACTTAATTTAATATAGATCTGAATAGACATTAGGGAGCCTGCAGGAGGCTAAATGGTGAAAATGTAAAGAGATTACTGAATTTACTGTTTAGTTTCAGTGACATCAAACAGACAAAATTCATTAAGCTTATTCCACTGGTAAAAGTAATCCAGAATGTAAGATTGGATTCATTATTGCCATTGTTTATAAATTTTGGAACATTTATTTCAGCAATATGGAATATTAGCTCCATCACACTGTATTAATATTACCTTTTTCAGTACGACCTTTAATAACAACTTTCTTTTCTACTCATTCCTTTACAAGTCTGCTAATTCTGTTTCCCTTTTTATAAGGGAAAAACTTTCTGAATCATTTATATTTTAAACACAAATAAATCTTCGTCATGTTTTAATATCATTAAGTCCATTCTGAGAGCTCTGCAATAAATTAGGTGGCAACATTTTATAAAATTAAGATATCAACTGAGTATTATATTAAATGATTAACGCTACTGGCATTTGTGTTAAAGAATCATTAATTAATAGAAGCTAATGTATTATTAAAACCAAATGTTTATTAGGATAGAGTACATATAGGTACATTTCCAGTGAGAAATGCAAATAAGAAGAATTGTCCTAAGTTATATGAAAGCGTCAAATTCGTATAGTCTTGCAAGAGAAAAGGTAGAGATGTGTTTTTAAAAATGTTAGGGATAGCAAAAAGAAAATGAAAAGAGAAATCATTCAACTAGTGAGTATATTTTTCATATATAAGTACTTTATACTCTTCACACTTTGGGCATGTTTATTTTCTATTTCTTACTTTCTTTAGACACAAATGTTTTGTTTAATTATCCTATATCACCTTTAAATAGCTTTCGTTACCATGGGAACTATTATGAGACATTAGTGTTAAATCTTCCCTTCTGTATTTGCAAATTCTGAGATGATCGTTCTTTAAATCCTTTGCAGATTGATATTACTTAATGCAGACATTTGGAGAAGATACCTATATAGTACTCATAACTGACTATTTGTCTAAGAAAATGACTGCTGTATAATTCTTTATGTATACATAAAAACCCGATATTAATTTGTAGAGCCTTTGTGATTTAAGTCCTGTAATTGAAGGGGTATTTAAATATTCATAGAGGTATTCAGGGATGAAACTTACGTTAGTAAGCCTGCGTCTTCCATCATCAATTTTGTATGTGATAAACACTTTTGGTAACATGAAAATTATTCTAATTACGATACAGGCAACTCATTTGCTAGAATGACTATAGTGAGTGGTCTCTATATTCAGGCGTAAATCTTTTTATTTATTCTTGCAAAATCGTATGATCAAACTGCTGTTTGCACTCTAAGTACCATTGAAATGATACTATTATTTCAGTATTTTTGCATGAGCATCGCTATAATTTGTTACAAAATGTTCACTGGCCTGCATATAGCTGAACGTTATGATAGATTTTCACATTCAATCTTTATTTTATTTCTTTCATTTTCCTCTTTCAAGCCAAGTTCAAAACAAAAACTTCTGTGCTTTGTCTGCTATCTTTGGCTGTGTTTCACTGTGACATGCACTGCTGTTCTTTTAGCACCAAAATGTTGGCACATGCTACTGAAAATTTCACACCATCTCTTGCTGGATCAGCAAGCTTAACCTACCAAAATCTGGTGTTGTTGAATGGTTTTTGACTGATAATCAATCTTTTTGCTGCTCGACAGTTGTTGCTGGGACACAGACTAGAGCAGGTGGCAGATGTGCCTTGTCTTTTGAGAAAAGAAAGAGTAGGTGAGCTTGGGCACAAAGTAACATATTGTGTGTCCATTAAAAGGCTAAGTATAACAGGAAAGTCACTGCTGTAAGTAGAAAAACCACCAATACCAGAAATGGGCCTTTTTATACTCCTGTTTACAGCATTCATAGAGCTGGAAAATGACACTAATGTAGAATTCCATGTGCTCAGAAATCAGAATTGACCTTAAAAGTGTTACTTCTCTAAATAACATTCCGTAGTACTTAGTCTCGCTTATATTTTTGTTATTTATACGTAGCATGAGAGTATGAGTCAAAAATACATTTTAAATTAGCTTCAATATACTAAGATAGATTTTAGACATGTATAAATACAGAAGGCAGACAGTGTGTATTTCATTTTTTATTTTCTCTAGCACAAGACTGGGAAGAGAGCATAGAGTAGTATACCTTGTCGGTGTGAACATACTGATTGCTGCATTAAAATTCCTAATGCATAGATAACAAGTTCAAACTTCAGCAGCAAATCCCTTTTGATATACTTGACTATCCCAACCCTGAAAATACGTACAAGTGATCACGTGGAAATCAGACTTTTTATGTGTACAGTTACGCAGAAATATTTGCAAAGTCAGCATCTTTGTTGAAATCTGTATTTTGAATACTGACCCAGTCACTAAGTGTGTCAAAGGCATTATCATCTTGCACATACTTTCACTGCTTCAAGAGCTATAAATAGCTGGAATAATTAGAATTCCAAGTGATGGCTTTGTCCAGTTATTTGGATTTATTCACCTCTTCATCCTTCTGACATATTAAAGTTTAAATGGAAATTTGGGTTAAGTGAATAAGAGTACAGAAATAGTTGTCAAGTTTTATAATCTGAGATAAAAATTGAAAGCTGTCACTTCTGCTGATTTATTTAAATGTTTATAATAAATACAAGTGACATATCAGTTAAAAGTGTCATTCCAATAGAAGTTTAGCTAACAAAAGAGTACCAAGTCTCGAGCATTTTGAACGTATTTTGGAGACACTATTGTAGAACTTGTATGTTGCAGAACTATGCCAAAGAGTTAATGCTGTGTGGTATGCTGTTACTCCAAGTAATGTATGTATGATGAACAAGAGTGTTTGTATGTAATGATTGTTCGTTGGCAATATATTGGAGACCATATACGTGTGTGTTTGTTAGCAGGCATTTGTATGTATAACAGTTGCTGAACTTTAAAAAAAAAAATTGACATTCTTATTCCTTTTAATACCTCTTGATTCTTCTGTCAGCTTTTATTGTAACCCCCTCGTGTCTTTGCAGTTGAATTTCAGATGTCCAGTATACTGCTTCATTTTTTCTTCATTAGTTATTAACTTGAAGTGATACGAAGTTCTTTCCATTTAATTTAATTCCAGTAACAATAGCAAACTTGCATAAGAAAATAATCGGTTAGCTATTGCTCTTTCATAAAGTGTTTGTGCATTTTATCACTCCTGCTATTGCAGAAAATATGGCCTAATGTGAGTTTATGTTAAGTATTTTTTTTGGTTTTTGTCTTAGCCATTTACCTTGAACATGCTTCTGAATTACTGAATTGGAGATGAAGTTTTGAATGACCAATTGATTGTGGCCTTGGACTGCAATCCAAAACCAGTTATACTCAGATCTAATTCACTGTACTACTGGGAGTGATTTCGGTAGGAGCCTTCAGAGAAGTTAAGTTAAGCATTTGTATTTTTGTATGACTGTACTGACTAGACGCACAGCTCATGTGCAGATAGTTTCCTTGTATACAATATCTAATTTAACTGTGCTGATCTTCAGCTCAATTGCTTTCTAAAAACAGCATTTTGGCCAAAATATTTTTGTTGATGTGCCACGTTCAAACATTTTTTGTAAGTCATAGTGACAAGGCTTCTTTGTTGAAGCATGGTCTACTTTGCAGACCAAATAGGACACTTCATCTAATTAACCCTTTTATTACTAGGGCGTAGGGCATTGTTTATGACCTACCTCCAGATCTTATTCTGTGGATGACTGTATTAAAGGTATTTTTCTTGTGTTCTGTGTTTTTTTCACCATAAGTGAAAAGGTACTCGTGTTCTATTACACAGATTGCTAAGTTAGTTTGGTGGCTGGATTAAAAGAAACTGTGACCTGTTCTGTTCCTTTAAGAGTGTTGGCAAGCATGCTTATATTGCATTCTTGATGCAAATGTAGCAAAGTGCAAGTATCATTCTAGTCATCAAGACATTTACCATAACAGTACGTGTTATTTTAATGAATGAGATTTTCTTGTCTCAAAATAAATTCGCTGTTACGCAGTTTTAAAAATAATGTTTATTAATAGGTTTAGAACATGGAAGAACTAAGGTAGTGTATTTTATATTTATTTACTATATTTAATAGTGGATGAGTGTACCTTCATTTTACTTATTGTTCAACAGTAATTTTTACGAACATTTAAACCTCACTTAGCATGATCTAATAGTTCTGAGACTGTATTGCTAGTGTCTATGAACAGACATGGAAACAATTAGTTCATAAATGTTCACATTTTTGCAACTTACCCTATAATCTTCCCGTTAAAGTTACAATTGTACAATATATATATGTTTTCATTTGTGTATTTTAAAAACCAAACATAATGAAAATGATTTTGTCTTTTTTTTGATACCCTTTGAAAAAGAGAACAGTAAAAAAAGTAGTCCAAATTGAGTATTCTTAATGCTGCATTTCATGTCTGCATCAAAATGAAGATATGATTTTTTTTCTGTTAAGGCACATTTAGATGCCATGCGAGCTACAAAATTTACTACTTTACCATGACACGTTCCAATTGACGAGAATGCGTGTAAGTACGTTGAAAATAGGCCTTCTTTTCTGTAAGGAGTAAGTGTCGTTGAAATGGTTAACTCTCACAATTCTAACTAGTGATTGATTTGGAAATGTATCATTTCCAAGTAGCATTCTAAGTAACAATAGTCTTGCTACAAATACTTGTAACAAGTGCTTTTTTTCCTCATCAAAATGTAAGAACCGAAATTGTCACACTTAATATTCAGAAAAAATACGTGTCCCTTATGACCTTGAAATTAACACCTTTTATTACAGATTTTCTCTTAATTACTGTATGTTATGTTTTTATTTAAGTGCAATTATACTGGACTTCGATCTGAAAAAGAAAATATGCTATAAATGAATCATAAAAGTATGCAGAAATATGTGTTTCATCCCTAATTATTTGTCTTATCTTATTGGTTGAAGATTTCCAAATACACCACGGGACTTATTGTAAGCTATACAAGTTTGTTCTTAAATCATCATCAATCAAAATGGTCATGGATATTTAGTTAGACAATAGCTTAATCAAATCCTGAAAGTTAGAACAACAAAGCCCTTCATTGTTGAGAGAGATGCTAGTATAACACAGATTGTAATTTAGATTATATTTTGTTTCTGACAGATAATGTATTCTAATATTTTATCATGGAAAAACTATATTCAAATTATTAGTGCAGATTTTTTACATCACTTTCTTGTTGTGATTATCTGTTTGAACTGTGAAGTACCCACTTCTGAGCTATTTGGGAACTCTTTGTGATAATAAAGTCTCCTTCTAGCCACTCAATGGGATTGAACTCTTTAGTGTTTCATTTTCAGGAATCTAATGGTATGATCCCACCTTTAAAATGCTGCATCTCTTCCTCCTTTAGATTTCTCAATTAGCAAACTCTGCTACTTCCTTTGACACAAAAAGTAAAGGTGCATATAGTGTTCCCTCAAGCACTTCCACAGCAGACTTTTATTTTAAAAAAAAAAAGTCTGTCTAGACATGGAGTCGTATTGATGGTCCAACAACCATAATAAATGTATGTTGTCTGGCTTTAACTTTATTTCCTAGACACAGACTTCTCTCTCCTGTGCATTAACCTTGGTAGTTTCTTAAAGAAATATAAGAAATCTTAGTGGCATACTTCAGCTTGTGTAAACTGAAAGCCAAATGTGATAATGTATTTATGTGTATATGTGTATGAAGTGGCAATACACACAATAAAGTGTGTGTATAAATATATATGTAACGCAATTTTCTAGACTGGAAAAATATTTTCAAAACATAGCCTTAAAATTAGATATTGAATAAAAAGAATATGGAAGCAGTAAGGTACAGCAAATACATTTAATGTAATTAAATGTGAAAAGTATAGCTCCGTTTAGGCAGTAGTCTAATTAATTTGACCTTCCTAGTCATATCATAGAAGACAGATCCAGGGTAAATTTTGAGAATTCTTTATGCATACAAAGAACTGGGTTTTGCAAGGCAATTTTGTCCCTACCTTTTGCATCGTCAGCTAACGACCTTGCTCTGTAGAACCTTTGTCTTAGTTCCTTTGCACTAAGCAGGACTATTGAGATGAACCATTCTTCAAGTAATGCAAAACATTGAGACCTCTATCCCTGCTAACCTACAGACTGCGGTAAGAATTTAGTTGAAGTATTTTGTACTTAAATCTCTGACCCTTGGTATAAAATCCCCCCAAACAAAATTGGTTGCTAGCTGTGCAGAACGGAAAATCTTTCCCAGTCCACAAGGAGACAGTCTTATCATTCTAGATCCAAGAAATCTAGAAGTTCAAGAGACATTCTTCTCCCTGCCAAATAGAAGAAAACTGTTTGCATTGTAAACTGTCAACCTATCAATTGAATTTTTGGGCTAAGATGTGAAGCCATAGAACCTTAACCTTTCACCTAGACTCTATACATTTTCATCATTGTTGATGCAGTCTCTTACGCGTTCATCTTATTTATGCTGTTTGCCATTTACACATACTTAATTCCCCAAGTAATTTCAGATTTATTTGACTGTAAATAAGCAACAAATTCATATGAAATGGCACAGAAAATGTTAATTATTTATTTTAAGCTGCCAACATAAAATTTTGGATTTCTTGAAACCATCTGCATTGCTGCTGGGCTACTTGTGTGTAATCATAGGAAGTTTAGCTTAACTTTTAGTGTTGATTCCCTGTTTAAATTGTTCAACTAATATTAGAAGTTGCAGTGGTTAATCATGTATATATTTTCAAATATTTCCCAAATTAGAATGTACCTTTATTTTTTTAAGAATATATAATATGTTTTTAGTTAAGTAAAGCGTGATTTCTGTCACATAAAACATTATGGGAAACTTTCATCATTCATTGATGAAGCTAAACCTATATTTGTGCTTAGGGAAAAATATATAAGAATATTTTCACAAGCTGGGGGTCTTCTTGAGTTTTAATGGACGTTAATACTATGACCTTTTTTCTTGAAAAACTCATGGAAAACTTCAGGGCAAGGGGATGAAATATTTTGACTGGCAGAAAAGATGGGATGTTTATAATTTTAATCAAATTCAGAATTAAGACATACTTCAAACAACATGTCAGACTAGTGTTAATGAGTTTAAAATCTAATGACAACAGCTGTCATTATTAGTTAAATATAGCCTTTGTGCCTGTGGCAATAAATGACACTTCTGAACATGCAGAAACAAAAAATTCTCAAGTATTTAAAGAAAAGGGAGTGACTGTAAACTTATCTAAACCCAGGAATGTGACCTAGGCATAATATATTTCCCAAATACAGAGGCCTCTGTAACATGAACAAAAGAATGCAACATTACATCTTGTTACTTCTAGAACATTGATATTTTAGGAAACTTGGACATTTTCTCTTGTTTCATAAATGTATTTCACAGAAGTTTGTGATTTGTTACATTATATATAAAAAAGTTAACTTCTGCATTACTGTGTTGCTCCCTTTAAAATGCATTGCTCAATTTTCAGAGTCGTTTTAAAAAAGTGTTAACTGAGAAAATTATGTCCTATATTTAATAGAAAAAATATTTCTTGCAGATTAAGTTTTGGGTTTATGAGGTTATAATAGTTCTTTTAGACACTTGTTGGAATTTATTGATTCAGTGGGTCCTGACTAAGTTGCATATGTTCCTATGTAAGTGTTCATGGGACCCAGTTGGTGCAATCTTCGCGATATTCCAACCTAGCCATCGTTAATTCCAATGCACTGAAGCCAATATTCAGATCCATATTCTGTTCTTCGGTTGTAATCCGCCAACTTGGGCAGATGGGATTATCAAAATGCTCATCATTTTGTGGTATGCCAGCAGTGTCTGGCAGTCTAGATCATGGCTTGTCTTTCACATCAGTGCCACCACTGCAGAAACGCACCACCCACTGCCTCACTGTGCAAACACCCATTGTTTGGTCTCCCTAAATGATCAGCGAGCATCAAGGAATGTCAATGGGAGCAATTTTTTTCTGCATAGACGAATTCAGTTCCACACCTTTGCTTTATCTGCACGTCTCTGTCAGATGCCATTTTGTCAGACTGCCCCACTGCTGCCACCTTTTGCATGGCAACAAAATGTAACAGAATACTGGTGGTTCAACATCTACTGTTGTGCCACCAACATCCGCCACTGATGCTATGGGCCAACAAAATGAAGTAGGAGGCATTACTTTCAGAGCAGCCCTCGTATGCCTTTCTAGTGGATTCCTGGTTTGTGAGTCCCAAAAGATAACTGCCACACTTCTCAAATCAGGAAGGATCATGGTGGTATAAAGATGTGCAGCAGCATCAATGCTCACAGAATTTCAGGTAAGGAAAGTAATTTGTTGCTGTAAGTAAGGGAACAGAAAGACACTCAAGTGACTGATTTTATGTCTACACTGCTCTGAAACAGTGAAAGTATGTTCACTGCCTTGTAGCACCTGCTTTCTGTGCACGTAACAAACTCTTCGACATCTTCTTCAGTCCTGGCTAGGAACAAATGGTCATGCTTAGAGTTATTTGGCCATTCGGATCCTAGAAGGCTTAGTCCTATTGCATTTGAAGCCTCTTTGCAGGCTTATACTGAATAGACAAGCTTGACTTTCCGAGTAATTCTCCCACCAGCCCTAGGGGGTATTTTAGATATAACCTTAACGGGTGGGCAAAATGTTTCTTCATCGCATTCTTTAGCTTAGGCAGCAATAATCTTCCTAAGTTTGCCTTACGGCATCTACTTGCTCTTATCATTCAAGGCCAAGCAGTCTGTAGGTTTCACCTTCTGTCATCTTTTGTTATAATCTCAATCAGCTGCCAGTTCTTTTCCAAGTATCAGTCTGCTCAGGGAGAAATCAAACTACACTTATTAAGGTTGATACCCAAACAGAAAAACATTATTTTACTGTTACCCCAGCCAAGTTGTAACACTTTCTTGTGTGAGAAATAACACATAATGTGAATTAATCACTACCTTTTCTAAGTGAATCACAGTACAGGCTTAGATTTTTCTCAATGCATGTTAGATCTCCTTCTTCCAAGGCTAAGTCTTCTGAAACTTCTCTGAAAATAAACCTATTTGAAAAATTTGTGGATGACAATCAATCCATCTTTTTACTTGCTCAAGTTAATTTGTTGAGGACTTAGGATCTGCTTTCCAATGCTAGTATAGATGTTTTCCTACCAGTACCTACTGACCATCTACTGATGGTCTTGTAACCATCTCTTTACTGCGAGATCCTTGTTTTCTGGATAGGTCATATGTAGGTGTGATTAAAGATTTGCTGTTCAAGTGAATTTTGAGATGCATCTTCTTCATTACTGCAGTCACATACCGCTTGGAACCTGTAATGACAGAGCTGTCAAGAGAAAATCGGACCTTCTATATGCTGAGGGAGACAGTGTTCTACCTAATTAACCAAAATACTCTTTTCACAAAAAATGCTCATAAGAAAGATACCTTTGTAAACTGTTGTTCGTGAACTGAAAAGTAACCTTTTTGTGTGAATAAGTGGTTGATGTCCTTTGATGCTTGAATGTGTGCTTTGAAAAAGATGTTTAGTTCAAACTCTTTTTGTGATTGTGTGCAACTTTTCAGGATTCCTGTTTCTAAGATGGAAGAACCAAAAAAAAAAAAATCATGCTTCTTGCATGAGTAATAAATCAATAATAATGAACACTTGCCAATTTTTTAATAAGGATTTAAACACACAAGTTCATTAATGCCATTCAGTGAAGTCTCGGCATTTCTCAATCTAGTATTATTGATTTAGCTGTTAGAGGCAAGAACTAGTGCTGTTTGTCTGCACCCTACCTGATGTTCTAGTTATGTATATGCTGACCAAAAGGCTATTTGGAGTCTGTCTACTTATTACTATAGCATTGGCAAAGACCTTTGATGCTGAAACCTGATCAATGACAACGGGGATGTTGTGAATTTTAGTAGCATATTTCTAACAAATTCGTTCCATGTGCCTGTGCCGATTGAATTTCACAGCAGCTACAGAATACACTACAGACAACTGTAAATGTATGTTTGCTGTTTGAAAGATAAAGATAAGGCAAAATTTGTAAATTTACAAGGAACAAGAAGAACTCTGGAGAAAAAATCAAGAAAATTATATATATGTGTTGTTATCTGTGTTAACTAGTACAGCCCATACAAATCAGATCTGTGGAATGAAGCAATTAGTACAAAGTCCACACTACATAAATATTAAGAGATTTTCCTCTGGGCTAGCTCTTGTCTATGTAATGGGCTTATAGAACAGCTTAGAGTAAACCATTTACTCACCCAGATCAGTTTGCGTACTATGAAACATCTCTGTGATGTGAATGAAAGCATGTTAAATGGAAGCTATAAGTTCCTCACTTAAAAACTGCAGAATTTGTTTAAACTAGAAAGCTAATGTAGGTGCAGGGGGAAACAGACTTCGTAAGTTCGTAAATGTCTCAAAATAAAACTCATTTACACATTGAGAAATAACTTTGGTTACAAAATGACCCACACTGGATTAATAGTTTTGTAATTACACATTCTCAATCATGGTAAATGACTGTACCAGAACTTAATTCGGTAATGTCATCTAATTTATACTAACTGAGGATCTTATCCATTGACTTTAGAATCCACTGTGAAGTTCCATAGGTTGACAGTCACAGAGGATATTTAATAAAGAAACTAATCTGTGGTTAAATTATTTTTTTTTTTTTACTTTCATTGACTATATCAGCATTGGTAGAACAATAAATTGTGTTTTGTCTTAGACCTGCAAATCATCATGAAAGCTGAGCTGCTTATGTTTTTGTGGCTTAGAGAATACATATCTATTAATGAAATCAGCATATGCTTAGTATTTAATAAGAAAGTAGCCTTATGATATAAAGATTTGTGAATTGAAGCCAACTTTTCAAAAGAACTGTAATGCATCTACATAGTCCAACTATAATAATAGCAGTGTGAGGCTTACATTTTTGAACTTAGGTACGTGGACTCATTACATTAACATCAATTGCAATTATAAGACTAAGGATCAAATTTTTAACTGAGTTAATCATCTAACTCCCATTGATTTTAGTGAACTTAGATTATTAAATAATTTTTAAAGGCCATTAGTCCATTAGTTCTTAAGTTTTGAATGCTTTATTATCGGTAAAATATTTATTACTGCAGTTTGGGCTGTAGCTAGATAGTTCCTCTTTATATTTTGCATGCAATGTACAATGATATTCTTTAAAGATTTAATTGTAAGTGCATTTTGTGAGGAGCACTACACCGCTTAGAGGTCATTTTCTAGTATTTAGAAAAGAGGGAAACAAACAGTTTAAGTGAAATAAAAGTGTCATCTGTATGATGCAGTGTCAGATATGAAATTCAAGTGACGTACAAGAGGTTCAGGCTTAATTTTTCTGAAGCAGAAGAAATGAGAGACATTTCATTTTTGTAGGTGAGAAGTGAAATGTTCCTCTCTGCTCGCTGGAAGAGGCATGCTAAGGTGAATTTTAATTATGACTAAATTGTGGTATTACTCTTTCATACCCTGAACATCTGTTCCCTTCAGGAATGATGATTTATGCAGGCTATCACTGCAGACAGCTTGCTACAGCTTATGTCACGGTTAGTAGGAAGCTGGT
Organism: Numida meleagris; assembly: GCF_002078875.1. NCBI lineage: Eukaryota > Metazoa > Chordata > Aves > Galliformes > Numididae > Numida > Numida meleagris. The sequence goes on along the minus strand of NC_034414.1, from coordinate 5,657,361 downwards.
GGTAGTATTTGAGAAAATACCAGCATCTAAGTGAAGACAGGCCAGTGTGTATTTTTAAGGTAATATTGAGCACGATATGTCAATTTTTAATTTGGAATCCAAATATTGACTTTCCTTTTTTCCCTTTTCTATCAGACCATCTGTCATTAATGAGAAAAGTAACTTGGATAGTGAATGGCCTGGTTCTTCATAATGGTTTCAACAAAAACAAAATGAAGCTGTCATTTCCAACTGCATGCAGAAAATTGTTAACAAGAATTCTGAAGGACTTAAACGCTAGCAGGACTGGATAGGGCAGGATAATTCTAAGACTATTGCATCACAAAATCAAATTGAAGAGGTAACCTTTGTTTATTAGCGTGTCTGAATACACCTCCAAATTATCTTCATTGCTACCACTGGTTTATTGTTTTCTTGTAACTATAGATTATTCTTTAAAAAAGAAACCAAAAACTCCTCTGAATTACGAAGCTTTGGGATTCAGCAAAACTGGGGTTATATATATATGCTCATGTTGCGTAAAGGAAATTTTACCTCAGTGAACCTTCTTTGATAGCCCTTCTGCTCTTTAATGTACTTTTGTTTACCCAGTAATCACCTTGCTTATGATTATGCCTATTTTTGTGTGTTCTAACAGTACATGTATCTGAGGATTTATTACCTCAGATAAAAGGAATATTATTTCTAAGCTTATCTGAGGCATGGGTTATATATTTATAAATACAGTCAAGTTTGATTAGGTTAGACATTAAATTATAAATATTCCATATCTGTCCATTATCTGTCTTAAAATATATAACACCGTAGCCATATAGCAAATTATTTCAAAGTTACATTCTATGCAATTTTTTTCCCCCTGTAATTTAATAGGTTTTAGGCTAATACACTCTTTGTTTTCAGGTAAATCTATAAGGTTGAGTAATAACACTTCTACATTCATTGTGATAAGTATAATTAAAATACACAGATCAAACTTGCCTGTACATTGGAGCAAAAAGATTCAGCAGTGATTTTTAGACATCACAAGTCAGTAGCTTGATATAGCGTTAATCAATCTTTGTCTTTTTTCCATGGGGATGTTTTTGATCTAGACCATTAATTATCGAATTGTGATCCACGAGGCCTTGTACTTTTTGAAAAGGGTACCCATGGGCAACTGAGGCTATAGTTTTGAGCACATTTCAAGTCAGTGTACTTCAGCACTGTTGCTAAAAGAAGATGTCTTGGCCTCCACTGTTTTTACCCAATCATTGTAGACCTTCTGCAGCTCCATGGACAGCAGAAGGGTTTTGTTTCAACATTCAGTGAACCATGATGTACGTAAAAGATAAACCAGTTAAAATTGTCAGTTTTAATTGGGAATAGTTTCTAGAACCTTGTTCCCAAAATGCTTTTGCATTTGCTCTTACAGAGAAAAATTCTTTGGAAAATTCTAGTCTGTACTTCGTGGTGCAGGGGAAGGAAAACTAAAGCCAAATGTTTATGCGCAATTCACTTTTGCATTTTATATGCAAGCATCTGATCCTCCAATGAAAGATGAATGTATCAACATCCACGCATTAAAATAAATCCAAAATATATGTCTCAGGTATTCAATACGACAGTAAGTATAAAATAAAAGTACTTGTAGATCATCAAATAACATTTTATGCTGTCTGGTGATTTTAAGAAAACAAACATATTTCTTGCTTATAAGTTGACAATGAAAGACTGTACAAATTGCAATACTGTGTCAGAATTTAATCTAATCCATTATCCTATCTTTGAGTGGATATTCAAAGAAAAATGGAAAGATAAAAACAGTATATGGCACATATGGTGCATATGATAATTTCTAAGCATATTTTCCTCATTTGAACAACTCCAGTCCTGATGTAGTCAAATTGCAAAGGATACGTCAGAAGCAGTGCATTTTCCTGTTGCTTGAACGAAATATTGATATTTGAATGGGACATGAATCCTTCCCTTTGCAGTTTAATTCGTCAAGCATGATTTAAAAAATCAATTTTTTTTTAATGTATGATAAGCAAAATAGCAGATTGATACTGCTCTGCAAAAATAATCTCTGTCAACAGTAACTATTTAGTTTCCGACTTTTACCGATTAATGAAAAAGTGAACTAGCTGTGCAAAGAATGATGTGAGCAGGAAGGTCTCAAATGCAACTGAAAAAAGGAGAATGTTTGATTCTTTTTGTTCTGAAACCCTGTAAAAAGTGATAACATTCTCACTTGAGGTATGCTACATGCATCTCAATGAAAGAGCCAAAATAACACAGTGAACAATAACTGGCTCCTTTTCAGTTCTCAAAAAGCAAGATCTGCCAGACCAAACAATCCATCACCATTTACTTACTGTACTGATTTCTGATGGAAAAACAGCATACCTACCATGTAGCCATCAATGTGAAGCTGGAGGTTATCAAATAGGAATCACAATGCATTGAAGAATTCATTGAAGAATGTTTGTTCTCTTTTTTCGTTTGTTTGCGTTTGGTTTATTTTCATACTGAAGATGCCTACTGTTATGCAATTAAATCTGGAAAGATTAATAATCATGCTTATAAAATTTGAAAGAAGAGAGGGAGAGAAATATTTTTCTTTTTGTTGCATATTTGAACTGGTATGAAACAATTTTTCTGTTCTGTCAAAGTTTAGAAAATTTATGAAGTAGTCTGAGTCTTTTACCTTCTCAAATGTTTTTTTATTATTGTTATTATTTTTTAAGACAAAGGTTAGACTAGAATTTGAAATGGAAGACTCAAGTACAGGGTCACATTCTGTTTTGTTCTGATTAGACTAGAATCTGGTTTTACCAAATCTTATTGAGATGAGTATTTTCAGCTAGACGTCTGCCTAGAAAGCTAAGGCAAAATTCTTTACATTAGTTGTAAAGAATCGGAAACTACAGTTACTGGAGGACCTTGAGACCGCTTCAAGAAATTGTGTCGTAAGCTTTCCTGTCTTGCCAGAAAATGAGTTCTGAGTTCAATTCGTACTTGATCAAAAATACGGCATTTGGGCTGAAATAAGGCAAATCGGTGGAAAAATGAGCAAGAAGAGGAAAATATGCTGAATTTTAGCAAACCTTAATGGTATGCAGCATCTTCAGAAGAGTTCCATGTTTGTGCATGTTAGAACAGCGTTAAAAATACTGAAATTAAATTTGAAAGTAAAAAATGGAGAGAAAAAAGCTGAGAAGCATAAAACTTTATTCAGAGTGTATTTTCTTTGTCTTATTTTAAACTATAATTTCTTAAGAGGTGGTATCTCACCTAAGTTTGATGTGCAGTGACAGTTGTGTAGATTTTGTTGAGGTAATAGGTGTATTTTTCACATTTGAACATTTGTTACTGAAGATGAATGTGGGATTTTTGTAACTGAACAAATGTGCCTGTGAAAGCACATGTAAAAAAACTGCACAGGGTTTTTTGCATAGCTAAGCTAATTAGAAATGAGTAACAATTTTCTTTCTGTATCTTGTAACATGTATGCGTGAAGTATCAGACAGAGGTTGGTTTAGTTTTTCTTGTTAATTTCCTACTATTTCACTTGGTAAAAAAAACACATAACTTTTTGTTCTAACTGCAGTTACTTTTTTTCGCAAGGATAACTTGGAATATTTGATTTAAAGTGTTCCTCATAAATTTATGTATACGAAGGGTTGTATTTGTATTTGTGTTGTGTGTGTGTATATATATAGTCATTGCTAAAAATCAAAGGAATCAACATCTGCATGTTGAATTTTATGTGGACTGTAGACCATGCTGCAAAGACATTTGTTCCTCAAGCAATTAATATTTAAATTGCAGCTGTTTAGAACGTATTTAGAACATATTCATACTATGATGGGGAATTAATCGTTTTTCTTAATTTTTAATTAACTCAATCTTAATTGTTTCCAGTAACACCTTTCTTCTCTTCTTTTAAAACGTTTTTAGGTGGTTGCAAACTGAGGATGAATTTTAATTCTCCTGTAAGATAATAATGCAATATATGTGGAGAAATCACTGGCAATATTATAAGTGGTAAGTAGAATTTGTAGGACAGGATTTCTCTTTACTATAGCTAGAACTTAGAATTATTTCTTTCGTCCTTTCTGTATGTTGGTACCCTTACTGTGATCTAAAAAATGAAGTAATAAGCTGCAGTAAAAGGCAGTAAAAAGAAAAGCTTTATTAATGAGCTTATTATGTAATTCTGACATTTTAATATTTGCCCTGCTTTTCATCCTGTTTTCGAGCGATTGTCCATGGTTTTTTCTGTTGGTACTTCTTTAGTCTGAGAGCATTTTCTTTCAGTTTCCATGTGGTAAAACACAACAGGGTAAATATCCCATTTATCCCTTTCACCGTTCTGCATGGTCTATACACAAGACATCACTCCAACTCTGTTGTTCAAGAGAGCAATTTTTTTTTCTTGGAGCCTTCTTTCAGGGCTGTTTTCTAACAAACAGCTATGTCAGTGTACAGTCAATTTACCTAGGCATTCAACCTATGCTATTTTTTCCTTATCTTTGATATTCAGATCAAAGATTTATTTTAAACAAAGAAGTACAAGAGCTTCAGACTTTAGAGTTGCCCGTGTCTATAAATAATCCTGGTGTGGTGAGGGAAGTATCCAAGGAAAGCATAGCCCTTGTAAATTATTAAATGGAAACTTAAAATTTGGTTGTATGCCTGAACATATGTCTACCTTAGCAGCCTAACTTAACTCTTATTCCTAGCCACTTTCAGGGAAGCAAATCAAGTTTCTTCCTGATGAAGAGTAGGGCTTTCAGGGTTTTCTGTATCCTCTCTCAAGGCAGATGCCATTCCCTGGCTGTGTTGCAGGAAGAGAGGAGACTGTCCTCATGATTAGCAATTCCTTATTATTTCATAGTTTACAAGTATTTTCAGATCAAAGATTGGGGAAAAAAAAAGGATTCCTGATTATTAAAATAATTGAAATAATTGGGGCATAATAATGCTATAGAGAATGCTTCTGAAATTTTTTGCAGTACAAGTATGTGATAGCCTCAGCTACGTATTCCACAAACTATGTGAGGAGAAATTGAACGTATACTATGTCAGTACCACTGAAACAAAAACTCAGTGATACTTTCAGGACTTCGTACTTCATGTGACCGAATTTTTTATCTCTTTGGTGGCACTCCCAATCTGTGATACTGATGACATCAGTGACACATAATGCAGTAAGATATGCGTTAATCCTTTGTATGCCTCATTTTCTCTAATGTAACTATGTAACTGCACTTAAAGCAATGGTAGTATTCATATAAGCATATGTACTGTTGCATATAATCATCTGTATTATTTAATACTAGCAGAAGAGGTATATATTTTACATTAAAATTTAACACTTAAATAAAACTTAGTGTTCAGTTCTAAGTTCCACTTAGTTTATGAAGTTCTAAGACTCCATTAGAAGGCATAACTGAATCTATTGAATTTATTTGACGTGCAGAATGTAGTTCTTTGTAAATATCTTACTCTATTCGGTGTAGAAGGCTCACTTCAAGGAGGTAAAATAAAAATATTATTTAACTGGTCTGTCAAATGTATAGCTGCAGACATCGTGGGTTGTAGTCAAGAGAGCACTGACAGAATGTTAAGTTCCATCTTAAGGCATCTTTACCTAAGTAAATTAGAGTGCATAAAAATGATATAAGCTTTTTCCTCCTGCCGGCATACTATCTTGCAGTAAGTTTATCTGGCTGAGTGGAGAGCAGTGCCTTTTATTCTTAAGTAATAACTCTTTGAACGGTATCTGGAGTTGCACGGCATGCTAGGAAATCTCAATATATCCCTTCTTACACAGCATTTTTTTATAACTGTATTCCATTAGGAGTAAGATTTTGCCCGAATAAAAGAAAGATCTGCGAGGCAATGGTTAAGCATTTTCTCTCCTGGACCTCTTTCTACCTTCTCCATAAATTCTGTTCTTATTGAACTGGGCAGTACGTATTGTTTCTTTTCTTCTTGCATGTCTTGAAGAACTTCTGCACATTAGAGCGAGCTACTGGAGAAAGGGTGGATAACTAGGCAGAAAGGAATCCCACAAAATTCAGCAAATGGAAATGCGAAGCCCTGCAGATGGAAAGGTATAATGCCATCCACCTGGCTGGAGAGCTAACCAACTGGGAAGCAGCTGTTCAGGAAAGGATTTGGGGTCCCAGTGAGCATCAAATTATCCGTGACCCAGCAATGCACCCTTGCAGCCAATGCCAACAGTATCTTGGGCTGTATTTCCAGAGCATCACGAGCTGGTCAAGGGAGGCCATTCTTCCTCTCTGTTCACAAAAGTGAGGCACATCTGAAGTGCTGTGCCCAACTCCAGTTTCCGCGATATGGAAAGATGCAGACACACTTGAGAGGATCTAATGAAGAGCCACAAAGATGATTAAGGGACTGGAGCATTTGTCTTAAGAGTAAAGGCTGAGAAAGCTGTGACTGTTTAACCTCAAGTGATGAGTCAGGGATGTTCATACCAGTGTGCATAAATATCCGATAGTAGGAAAGTAAGGAAGATGGATCCAGATTATTCTCCCTGTTCAGTGAATGGAAAAGCAGCAATGGACATAAACTGAAGTGCAGGAAATTCCACTGAAACATAAGAAAAAGTATTTCTGCTGTGAGAATGATCAAACGCTTTGCTAAGAGAAGTTGTGGAGTCTTATGCTTGGAGATATTCAGATTGGCACTGGACGAAACCCTGAGCAGTCTACTGTAGCTTGACTACTTTTAGCAGAAGGGCTAGAATAAACAGTCTCTAGAGGTCCTTCCCAGCCTCAATGATTCTCTGGTCCTGTGAACTTACCGTGTGGACTGGAGTAATGCATCAGAACCAGCTGTTTTGAAGAACTGCAAGCGTACTGTGACTAAAACAGTTTTCTCATCTAATTATTGTCTGGTCATTGCAATTTCATCTGGACAGGTTTCTGTACTGGCTTCAGCACTTAAGATTTTGAAAACATGAGGAGATGGATGTTAGTCACAATTTCAAAAATTAAATACCCAGTGGAATTGTTTTCATAAAATATTTCCGCGGGCTTGATGAATCCCTTCCACGTGCCACAGCTCCTTACAGTAGTGTGTGAAAGCTTCCCAGCATCAGTTATGAGCTAAGAAAACCATCATGAGTCCAATTAATTTAAAAAGAGTCTAATTGAATATTTCAGTATAAAAACTTGAACTCAGCAAGGTTGCTCAAGTGACAACATGAAGACGCTCCCCGAGAGAAGAAAAGAGAGAAAAGACACAGAATTCTTATAATACGTTCTGAAAGAAAAGCAGCTTTTTCATTCAGGATTGCTTCCAGAGTTCCTCCAATGTTGTGTTGAACTGAAGTCTCCCAAAAGATCTTAATCAAAAAGCATCAGCTAGGCTGTTGTAGACTTACACTATACTCACATTCATCAGAATGAGATTTGCATTAAGCAAAAAGAGATATCAAAAGTCACATGTGACCTTGATTGGATGAAATTACACTGAACTAATGCATCTCTGTCTTAACGTGCCTATAATAATCATATATATGCACAATTGTATAAAAGCAGTACGCTCCTTTAGCAACAGTACTCAATTATTTTTCTGCATTTCTCTAAAATCAGTTCAGTTTTTAATTTTGTCTCTGAACTTCAGCACGAGTGCAGATGGAAAACCTGGTTGCAAGCTGTATGTGACTAGAATAATTAATTCACTCCAAGTTAAACGATGGAAAAAAGTTGGTATGATTTATTCTGATTGGATAAAACATAACCGGGAGATGAGATAGTGCACTATATACAGTGAGGCTTCTGTTGCATAAACAGAACACCATGAGCAATTCAAGTTTGATACTGATGTACATTACCTTTCTTGTTCTGTGGAGATACTGTGATGTGATAACTGTCCTGCAGGCCATCACAAGTTGTCACTTGCAGTTGTTGTTGGTTTGGGTTTGCTGTGGTCCCATACATGGCTGTTTGTGAGGTCGCAAGCCATGTTGTAGTGTCTGGAAACACGTGTCATTCTTGCAGGTGAGTGGATGGAGGAGTAAAATTAGGAGTGTTATAACTCTGTTCTTCAGCCTGGAAATCTGATTTTCTAAAGCATATATTTTCAAAAATATGAGATTATTATTCTGAATTTTCAGTAAAACTTTGCTGAGTTCTTATTAATCTGAGTCATGCAAATGACTTAATATTTAGTTAGTATCATTAATTAAGAGGACAGTCACTTCGTTCCTAGGCTATTTTTACTTTTGCATAGTAAGATCTTTGAACTATTAATTTTCTATGCTGACTTGTTATAAACTATTGTTGTTTAAAAAGAGAGGAAAAAAAAAAGATGTGCAGGGTGGTAGAATTGGAGAGAGAGGCATAAAGTGTATTGGAAAACTACCAAATGTCCCCTGCAAATGGACCCTATTCAGAATCAGTAAGCGTATGATGAGTGAAGTGGTTTTGAATATCGCCTTTAGATTCCATGCTGTTACAAGGCCAGCCCTGAACATGGCAACTCTTATTTCCACACACAGTACCTCTTCACTCTCAATTTAACCCAAAAATCTGATGAACCCATTACTCCATACTTGATTTCATGGAACAAGGAGTAGATATAGTTACAAATGATCAATCACAAGCCTTGAACCAAAGCAGCAAGGCATTAACAATTCACACCATTTCGGTCCACTTGCTCAAGCAGAAGATGTGCCAGCATATTTAATGCACAGCTACTTCGTTCAGTTCAAGAAAAGACATGACTCATGCTCATTTTAGGAACTGAAGAGACTTCATAGGTTTCCATGCCTACTAACCGCTGAGAGTTAGTTTTCACTTGTAAACAATTAATATAACCAGGTGTTCCATAAAGGTCAAAGATAGAGCTAGGTTTGCTAACAAAATTTTGCTCCAGTTAAAAATAAATAGAAGGGTGACTTGGGAAATGTTTTGCACAATAAAGCCAAGTTCTGTTGCGCAAATTTGTATTGTACAATCCACATCTTGTTCAGCAGAATTGTAGCATTGTAGACCCCACAGGCATATGCCGTCAATTTAATGGGATCACTGAAAAAGCAAAGCAGCTGTGAAAGATTGCTTTAAGTACAGCAATCGTGTGCTTGTCATTCTGTTCAATGGTGGAAAAATCCAAATTCGGATAGGCATCAGTATTTAAGAAAATGACTGCTAAAGCATCTCTCATAAGTACCTTAGGGACAATGCAATTTGACATACAGCATGTAAACAAAAGTATACAGCAGCTATTAGATTAGTTTTTGTTTGAATAAAAATACACTGGCATAATTTAAATAACACAGGAAACCTCATTTTCTCCATCACTCAGTTTCCATGTTTAAACCACACTTTTGGATAGTACGTGCCTGTTGCCACGGACAGAGAATTACGTGATGGAAACAGTGAAGCTCAGTGGATGGTAGCACAATCTCATGGCCCCTGTCTAGTGTAATAGTATAGAGCACATATTAGAAGTACCTTCAGAAAAGGCCTTTTGTCAAATCAGTTTAAAAAAAAAAATCTGCAAAACATATTACTGATTTTCGATACTGTCAATTTAGAAAAAAACACCTTTTTTCAAGAGAAAGATCTTTTACTGCACTAGGTTATTTGCTAAGAGAAATTGATGTAAAAAAGGGCTCAGTGTAATGTCGTGAGCTAAAGTAAGAAGAAAGCTAATAAACTGAATTTTGGGGTATTTGTTTTTATTTGTTGGCAATCTTCTTGTGAAGATTCCCAATGACCAAAAGATGACTTTCCCTTTCTTTCACTTAACAAGCTGCTCCCATCCTCCTTGCTTTTTGTGGAATTTGAAATCTCTGGATTTTGTTTTTGGGAAAATTTCTCACTCTTTTTCTTTGGAGGAGTGTAAAATGACACTGTAAAAAAATATTTTCTTCAAGGAAATTCATGCTTTGTTATGTGATATTAACTCAAAAAATCAAATTAGAAAGGTTTCCTTCCTTTACAGTCTATTTCATTTTCTGATCAAGGACTTCACGTGTCTTATTGCTCCCTCTCATGATTTATCTGTATATCTCTTAATATAATCTCTAGCCTCCTGAGACATACACATCATGGTGAGTCATTCTTAAACCTTACTAGGTAGATCATGCACTTTCTTTCTAAGGGTTAACCTTTACCTTCTTTTGCTGTAGGTAACACGCTGTTCCTGAACTTTTGCTGTAGGTAACACGCTGTTCCTGAACTTCATATTCCTACTTTGCAGTTCAATGTTAGCAATGTTTTGTGATGTTTATCAGCTATAATGTTGAATGGACTATGCAACGCTTAAGAGCAGATTTGCAAATTTTGGGAACTTTTGCCTGTAGATTCTTTTAGCCTTGCTGTGTAGAATTTGTTTGTATAAAACCATAATATCAAAGCAGTCTAGTGGAACTGGGAAGTATTTTATTAACTCATTATGAATACTTTTTTTTTCCAAAGGGCTATTATTTCAGACATGCACCTTGTTTAAGTGAGTAACCAAAAGGATAAAAGCCTAAACATGGTACATCAACGCACTGCGTAACTATTGGCTGATATCTTTATGTCTAGTCATGTCTACTCTAGTCATCAGTCACAGATAGCTTTTCATATAAATTATTACTCTTGCATATCTGCATCAGTTCCAAATATGAACAACTTAACTGTTCCTAAACTAGCAGCAGTGTTTTTTCAGTCTGGAGTATATCTTCTGAAATTACAAATCAGATACCCAGAGCAATAAATTTAAAGACTATTTTAGTAAAAATATAATCTTTTGAAATGACTTCCTTGCTATTCCACCTTATTCTTCCCTTTCTACATATTTTTCTACTTCAGTGAAGTAGACTTAAATAACTTAAATATTGTTTATTTCTTGAATTTTTAAAAGGAGGTCAGAAGAATGTGAAAAAGTTCAAGAAAAAAATATAAGTTGTTTGATATTATAAACCTGGAAACATAAAAGTTAAGTGTGGCATGATGCAAATATTGTTACAAAGAGCTGATCTTTATGGAAACAGTTATTACTTGTGCAAAATTAATTGAATTTGCTACTCAATGTGACTGACTAAAAGGCAGTTTGGGCGTTAGAAATTTCTGAAAGAGGTGACACTATGGATCTTTTCACTTTTGAGACATTCTAGCAAGTGATGGAACCACCCCTTCTCTCCTTTGGAAGTTTGCACTACCTTCAGAGGTGAATCAGCACAATCTCATTATGTTTACCTTCAAATTATTTGTGAGAAAATAAGTAATAGCATTATAATTAGTATTCAGATGTAACATATAATTCCCATAGACGCATTTTCTCACAGCTGTGTTTCAGTCTGCTTGCAGACTCAGAAAAACAGCATTACTTGTGTTTATCTTATTTTCTGTTTATAAACTCATGGTAATGAAATTGAAAGCACTAAGTAAAAACCTTGTTCACTGAAGTTTTTTGGTGAAATTTCCAGAAACTTCACTGGAATCAGATTTCCATCTTTGTATTTAGTTTGAACAAAGTATGAGTCAAACCGCTCCACATAACATGAAACATACATTTAGTTCTGATACTGCCTACTTAGTCCTCAAATAAATTCACTCATGCCTTCCTGGTCAGACATCATTCATGACTTCATCTTTAGCTTCTTAATTTTATGTCTGGCTCCAGTGTTAGAGAATAAATGCATTATTAAAATGGTCTGGAAAAATATTAATTCACTGATTTCTGCTGGAGAAGTTAGCTTAGTATAAGGGAGCTCTCAGGACTGTTTATGTGAGCATGAATGAAATGGCTGACTAGATAATAAGATTATATCACAAAATTCTGGAAGTCAGAAGTCTTCATTTTTAACATGATTTAAGAAAAAAAATGTAGTGCCTTTCAGAAAAATAAACACGGTTTTGATTAGCCATGTCTTAAAATTGTTCATAAAATAGATTAAATATACTACTGTAATTTACTTATCAATTATTTTTGAAGATGGATTTAATCGTAAGTTTTATTCCTTCTTTATTTGTCCAAAAGACTCCAAGGACTCAAATATGGAAGTTTCTAAATTATGGTCTTAGTTCAGTCTCTGCTTTTGCAGCTGAATAAGCAGCTAATGAGACTAAATATTTGTCACATCTGAATTGAAGCTTTGTCTCCTCAATAAAGTGTAGGTCCTCTCCCTCTCCCTCTCCCTCTCCCTCTCCCTCTCCCTCTCCCTCTCC